>NC_092376.1:186716437-187016437 GCF_030028105.1 Mobula birostris | reverse complement strand
CCGATGTTGGGGAAGTCCAGAACGAGGGGTCACAGTCTGAGGATAAAGGGAAAGCCTTTTAGGACCGAGATTAGGAAAAGCTTCTTCACACAGAGAGTGGTGAATCTGTGGAATTCTCTGCCACAGGAAACAGTTGAGGCCAGTTCATTGGCTATATTTAAGAGGGAGTTAGATATGGCCCTTGTGGTTAAAGGGATCAGGGGGTATGGAGGGAAGGCTGGTGCAGGGTTCTGAGCTGGATGATCAGCCATGATCATACTGAATGGGTGTGCAGGCTCGAAGGGCCGAATGGCCTACTCCTGCACCTATTTTCTATGTTTCTATGTTTCTGTGGTCATCCTATTGGCAGCAATGAGAAGAGAGCATTGACTGAATGGTGGGAATCTGAAAAATGTTTGTGTTTTCATTGATATGCTTTAAAATCATCGTCATTAATAACCATTAAAAATGTAACTGGAGATTCAGAATATGTGCCAAACCCTGAATGTTCTGCTAAAAAGGACTATGTTCATCAGCAATGCAGTCTGCTATATTCTTGCCAAAGTAATTATGGGGTACTTTTCAATCAACAGCCATCAAGATGTACATATAAATTGCGCAGTGATAAATTACACAACAACCTTTCATGACCATTACTTTGAAATAGCTCATTCTGTAGTCATTCTTGAAGATCTATGACCTATTCTGGCCAAAAATAAGCTGAAATATGGCCAAACGTAAAGTATCTGAACATAATGACTCAAACTTCTGTCAGACTAAACTAAAGCCAATTTTCTGATTGGAAGCAATGCCATCAATGAATTTACTCTGTACATCCTAACAATAATGTTGGAAGGAAACTTGACAAGGTTGTCTAAATTAAGTTGATTCCCAGATTCTGCGCACTTTATTTTAAGAAGTCGTCACTTAACAATGTCTGTATCTGCAGAGTCTGAATTCTGAGCATTATAATATATTACCTGAGAATATGAATTTGACCTTACTTGGGTGTGCTGCATCAGACAGCTTCTGCAGCTTTGTTGAAGTCTATCCAGTCCATCCCAAGAGGCAGCCTCCTTAGTCACACTGCAGAAATCCATGCCAGTATCCTTTAATGGCCTGGAACTGTTGTACATATTCGAAAAACCCATTATCAACACATTGATTTAAAGCCTGTGTTAAATTAACCAAATGCTAAATTGAAGTTAAACGGGAGTACATTAATTTGAAAACCTTCAAATATTTAGGGAATGAGTAGTTATGCAATGTATTTTTTTTTCTCTTTTACCTATGGGATCTGAATTTCAATGCAGTCCAGATCAAAAGGATGCGAGTTTTTCTTTTTGCAGGCTGTGATGGTCTTAAATGAAATGATATAATTTCTAATTCAGATCAGATTCACAGGAGGAAATAGTACAGGAACTAAATTGGCTCACCCTGCAAAAGGGCACGGTGTGTGATTAACCCATGCCTCGCGTTCATGATGGTCACGACTGCTGCCTGCAGCCTGTGCTAGCCTTGCTGTCAGTCAACTGTGTGCTTCAATAATGAGTGACCAGCAGCACTTCGATCCAACCTGCCGTCAGAATCATTGCAGAACCGGAGGCCATTCAGCTCCTCAAGACTGTCTGTTTGTCATAGAGCAGTCCTTTCAGAACCATTTCCACACTTTATCCAATAACCCTGACAATTGCTTTCTCCCAAGTGCCTATTGAATTCTCATTTGCGGCACCAATTGCAACAAGACCATTCGGTTGAGCTTAATTTCATAGTTACTCTATAGGCAGGAGAATTTTTCTTGCACTTCCTGGTATTTCAGCCCAATGTTTTAAGTCTGTTCATGTTATTCTAGGAATGGCTATTAATGGGGACATCTTTCCTCTATTTGCTCTACATCTCATTTTCGGATTTTTCATCATATAGGTTATTCAGTCTACCAAATCTAAGCCAGTGCAATTCTATCGATTCCATTACTCTTGAACTTCCCGACAGTTTATTCTATCTCACAGGAAAATCCCAGTGTAGTAACTACAGTGTAGGAGTCCAGGAATCTCCTGTCAACTCCATCCAGACTCTGTTGCCACACACTGTAACAAATTTATCTACTAGCCAGCAAGTCCTAGGAATGTGGGAGGAAACCGAAGAACCTGGAGGAAACCTCCACAGTCACAGAGAGTTCAGACAAACTTCATCATACCAAAGGATATAGGAGCAGAATTGTGCCATTTGATCATAGGTGATTTATTTTGCCACTCAGCCCCATTCTCTTCCCTTCTCCCCATAACCTTTGACATACTTACTAATAAGGAATCTACCAACCCCTGCTCTGAATATACCCCATACCTTCACATAGAGGTCAGGATTAAACTCAGGTTACTGAAGCTGTGACACAGCAGCTTTTCTGTGCAGGGCCACTGAGTTACCCATCATGTTGTTGTACACTTCGGAGAAAACTCCTCTTAATCCTCTTCCTTTTTCAAATTTCAAAGTGCATTTATTGTCACAGTATGTGTGCATTATGCAACCTTGAGATTTATCTCCTTGCAGTCAGTAGCAAAATAAGAAACCCAAAAGAACCCATAAAAAAAAGACAAACAAATGCTCGATATGCAGAGAGAGGAAAAATAAACATAAATCATGCAAACAATAAAAGCAAGCAACAGCATTCAGAATGAAAGTGAGTCCTCAGACACAAAGCCCAGAGCAGGCCCAAAGCCTCAACTTTAGTGCAACAAAGAGTTGGAGCAAACATCGCTCTGGAGAAGAACAGCCCTATCTTCTCCGGTGCAAGTTCGTAGCTGAAATCCTCCATCCTTGGAGTTTTCCTCTCCAGGATCTTCACATCAAACCTGAACAAGTTAGTGATGAGAAATGGATGTAACATTCCAGTTACAGGCTTGGCATAGCCTCAACTAAACATCTTTATTTTTGTTTACCAGTCTGTTCATGAAGCCCAGGATACCATATTCTTTGCTAGCAACACTTACAATGGGCCATGTCACTTTCAAGGAGTTACAAAAGCATCAAAGCTCCCTTGTTTCTGTTACAGGTACTAAGATACAACGAAAAGCTTATCTTGCATACTGTTATACTGAACAAATTATTACACAGTGCATTAGCTAGAATAAAGTAAAATAATAATGATGCAGAAAAAAGTGTAAAAGCTACCAAAAGAGTGCAGTGTAGGTAAACAATAAAAAGTAAGAGTTATTTGCACATTAGCTATGGAGATTTACTGAAAAATAGAAATAAAATAGAAAACGAAGGAAATATTCAGCAGAGCAGCCAACATCTGTTGAGGGCATTCTAACTAACTACATCACCATCTGGTATGGTGGGGCCACTACACATGATTGAAAAAAATGGCAGATAGTTGCAAACTCATCAACTCCATCATAGGCACTAACCTTCCCAGCCTTGAGGACATTTTCAAAAGGTGATTCATTATTAAGGACCGTCATTACCCAGGGCATACCGTCTTCTCATTGTTACCATCAAAGACAAGGGACAGAAGCTTGAAGACACACAGACAATGTCTTAGGAACAGTTTTTTCAATTTCACCTCACCATGTTGTGCTGACCATGTAACCTACTCTAGAAACTGCCTAGAGTTACCCTACTACATAGCCCTCTATTTTTCAAAGCTCCATGTACCTATCTAAGAGTCTTTTAAAAGACCCCATTGTATCTGTCTCTGCCATCATCACTGGCAGTGCGTTCCATGCACCCACCACTCTCTGTGTGAAAAACTTACCTCTGACATCCCTCCATACCTACTTCCAATCACCTTAAAACAATGCCCCCTCAATGCCCTGGGAAAAGCCTCTGGCTATCCGCATGATCAGTACCTCTCATCATCTTATACACCTCTGTCAGGTCATCTCTCATCCTCCATCGCTCCAAGCAGAAAAGGCCGAGGTCACTCAATCTATTCTCATAAGACACTCTCTCCAATCCAGGCAACATCTTTGTAAATCTCCTCTACATTCTCTCTATAATATCCATATTCTTCCTATAGTGTGGTTACCGGAACTGAACACAATACTCCAAGTGTGGCCTAAAAAAGGTCTTATATAGTTGTAACATTATCTCACAGCTCTTAAACTCAACCCCATGGTTGACGAAGGCCAACATACCATACTGCAGCAGTGTTGAGTGGCCTATCGACAGGTACCCCAAGACCTCTCTGATCCTCCACACTGTCTTATCATTAATATTATATTCTGTCTTCAAAAATGACCAACCAAAATGAACAACTTGGACCATAAGACCATAAGACAAAGGAGCAGGAGTCGGCCATTCAGCCCATCGAGTCTGCTCTGCCATTTTATCAGGAGCTGATCCATTTTCCTATTTAGTCCCACTCCCCCGCCTTCTCACCATAACCTTTGATGCCCTGGCTACTCAGATACCTATCAATCTCTGCCTTAAATACACCCAATGACTTGGCCACCATCACCGCCCATGGCAACAAATTCCACAGATTCACCACCCTCTGGCCAAAAAAATTTCTTCGCATTTCTGTTCTGAACGGGCACCCTTCAATCCTCAAGTCATGCCCTCTTGTACTAAACCCCCCCCCCCCCCGTCATGGGAAACAACTTTGCCACATCTACTCTGTCCATGCTTTTCAACATTCGAAATGTTTCTATGAGGTCCCCCCTCATTCTTCTAAACTCCAAGGAATACAGTCCAAGAGCGGACAAACGTTCCTCATATGTTAACCCTCTCATTCCCGGAATCATTCTAATGAATCTTCTCTGTACCCTCTCCAACGTCAGCACATCCATTCTTAAATAAGGAGCCCAAAACTGCCCACAGTACTCCAAGTGAGGTCTTACCAGTGCCTTATAGAGCCTCAACATCACATCCCTGCTCCTATACTCTACTCCTCTAGAAATGAATGCCAACATTGCATTCACCTTCTTCACCACCGACTCAACCTGAAGGTTAACCTTAAGAGAATCCTATACGAGGACTCCCAAGTCCCGTTGCATCTCAGAACTTTGAATTCTCTTTCCATTTAAATAATAGTCTGCACATTTATTTCTTTTGCCAAAGTACAAAACCATATACTTTCCAACATTGTATTTCATTTACCACTTCTTTGCCCATTCTCCCAATCTATCCAAGTCTCTCTGCAGACTCTCTGTTTCCTCAGCACTACTGGCCCCTCCACCTATCTTCGTATCATCAGCAAACTTAGCCACAAAGCCATCTATTCCATAATCCAAATCATTGATGTACAACGTAAAAAGAAGTGGCCCCAACACGGACCCCTGTGGGACACCACTGGTAACCGACAGCCAACCAGAATAGGATCCCTTTATTCCCACTCTCTGTTTCCTGCCAATCAGCCAACACTCTATCCATGTATGTAACTCTCCGTAATTCCATGGGCTCTTATCTTGTTAAGTAGCCTCGTGTGTGGCACCTTGTCAAAGGCCTTCTGAAAATCCAAATATACAACATCCACTGCATCTCCCTTGTCCAGCCTACTGGTAATTTCCTCAAAAAATTGTAATAGTTTTGTCAGGCAGGATTTTCCTTTAAGGAAACCATGCTGAGTTCTGCCTATCTTGTCATATGCCTCCTGGTACTCCGTAACCTCATCCTTAACAATCGACTCCAACAACTTCCCAACCACCGATGTCAAGCTAACAGGTCTATAATTTCCTTTTTGCTTCCTTGCCCCCTTCTTAAATAGTGGAGTGACATTTGCAATCTTCCAGTCCTCCGGAACCATGCCAGAATCTATCGACTTTTGAAAGATTATCGCTAATGCAGCTGCAATTTCCACAGCTACTTCCTTCAGAACATGAGGGTGCATTCCATCTGGTCCGGGAGATTTATCTACCTTTAGACTATTCAGCTTCCTGAGTACTTTCTCTGTCGTAATTGTGACTGTGCACACTTCTCTTCCCTGCCACCCTTGAGTGTCAGGTATACGGCTGATGTCTTCCTCAGTGAAGACTGATGCAAAATACTCATTCAGTTCCTCTGCCATCTTCTTGTCTCCCATTATATTTCTCCAGCATCATTTTCTATCAGTCCTATGTCTACTCTCACCTGCCTTTTACTCTTTATATACAAACGTACTTGAAAAAGCTTTTAGTATACTCTTTGATATTAATAGCTAGCTTCCTGTCATAGTTCATCTTTTCCCTCTTAATGACCTTCTTAGTTTCCTTTTGTAAGCTTTTAAAAAACTTCCCAATCTTCTGTCTTCCCACTAATTTTTGCTTCCTTGTATGCCCTCTCCTTTGCTTTAACTTTGGCTTTGACTTCTCTTGTCAGCCACTGTTGCATCCTTTTTCCATTCGAAAATTTCTTCTTTTTTGGAATATACCTGTCTTGCACATTCCTCACTTCTCGCATAAACTCCAGCCACTGCTGCTCTGCCGTCTTTCCTGCCAGTGTCCCTTTCCAGTCAACTTTGGCCAGTTCCTCTCTCATGCCACTGTAATTTCCTTTACTCCACTGAAATACCAACACATCGGATTTCGGCTTCTCTTTTTCAAATTTCACAGTGATCTCAGTCATGTTATGATCACTGCCTCCTAAGGGTTCCTTCACTTCAATCTCTCCAATCACCTCTGGTTCATTACACAATACCCAATCCAGTACAGCTGATCCCCTAGTGGGCTCAACAACAAGCTGTTCTAAAAAGCCACCTCGTAGACATTCTACAAATTCTCTCTCTTGAGATCCAGTGCTGACCTGATTTTCCCAATCCACTTGCATGTTAAAATCCCCCACAATTATCATAACACTGCCCTTCTAACAAGCCTTTTCTATTTCCTGTTGTAATTTGTAGTCCACATCACTGCAGCTTTTTGGAGGCCTATAAATAATTGCCATCAGGGTCCTTTTACCCCTGCGATTTCCTAGCTCAACGCATAAAGTTTCTGCATTTTCCGATCCTATATCACCTCTTTCTAATGATTTGATATCATTTCCTATCAATAAAGCCACGCCTCCCCCTCTGCCTACCTTCCTATCCTTCCAATACACGTGTATCCTTTGACGTTCCTTTAAAGGAGACATGCATCCTTTAGCCACATCTCAGTGAGTGATGGCCACAATATCATACCTGCCATTCTGTAGCTGTACAACAAGATCATCCACCTTATTCCTTATGTTGCATGCATTTAAGTATAACACCTTAAGACCAGTATTTGGTACTTTTTGCTTTGATTTCACTGCAACTTTATTGCACTGCAACTCATCCCAATGGCTGCAAATTTTCCCCATCACCTGCCTGTCTTTCCTGACATCCTTACTGCTCACTATCTTAGATTTATTTCTGTTTTCCCCTTCCTTCGCTCTATTATTCCCTTATCTGGATTGAATAGCTTCTACCATTTCTCAATAGAATTCTGAATCCTATAGACATCCCACTTTAACCTCTAACAACCCCCCAGACTATCAACAACACCCCCGACTTCTACTTCCTCATCCAGGTCATTTAACAAATTCACAAATGTGGGGGGTGGTCCCAGAACAGATCCCTGAGGCACACCACTGATCACCGACATTCACGCAGAATACGAACCATCTACAACCACACTTTGCCTTTGTGGGCAAGCCAATTCTGGATCCACAAAGTAAGATCTGCTTGGGTCCCATGCTTCATTACTTTCTGAATGAGCCTTGCATGGGGAACTTTATCAAATGTCTTGCTGAAATCCATGTACACTACATGCACTGCTCTACCTTCATCACTGTGTTTTGCTACATCCTCAAAAAATGTAATCAGGCTTGTAGGACATGACCTGCCCTTGACAAAACCATTCTGACTATCCAGAATCAGATTATGTCTGACTACGTCTGGTCAGGTCACTCGTCTGAGTGCTTCTGGTATCATGTAACCCAGTACTACCTGTCACATGGTCAGGTGGTTGGCGACTAGACCAGCTCCCCCACCAGGCTTGCCTGGTGAGGGGGGTGGCTAGACACCCTGCAGCACAATAAACAAGATCTGTCAAAAGGTGGATGAACCCGCTTGTAGGGTCAATGGCCATCTAGCAAACATGTGCCGTGAAGCCCAGAAAGGGCATCACTTGCATTGAAGCTTGGTCTGGCCATTCATTGCAACAGAACTTTGCCCAGCCGTCTTGGACCATACCATGCTGCTGGATCCGGGAAGGGATGCCGAGAAGGTGGGTCTGTACCTGTGCAACCCCATACTCACATAAAATCCACTCACACACATGCTGTTCCTTTCTGAGGAGTTGGGTACCACCCCACTACCTGACTGAAAGGAACCATCATTATCCTATGAGATGGATAGCCGGAGAAATGTCTTTCCTAATGCTCATAAATCCTGTCTCTCAGGATCTTCTCCAACAACTTGCCCACTACTGAAGTAAGACTCACTGGTCTATAATTTCCTTGGTTATCTGTATTCCCCTTCTTGATCAAGGGAACAACATTTCCAACCATCCAATCCCTTAGTACTTCTCTTATCACTATTGATGATGCAAAGATCATCGCAAGGGGCTCAGCAATCTCCTCCCTCACTTCCCACGGTAGCCCAGGTTATAGCTTGTCTGGGCCCAGAGACTTATCTAACTTAACGCTTTTCTAAAGCTCCAGCACGTCCTCTTACTTAATGTCTATACACTGAAACATTTCAGTCTGGTGGTAAAAATCTTCTGAGGTGTATATATTTCAATGCTAGGAGTATTGCAGGGAAGGCGGATGAGTTGAGGGCGTGGATTGACATGTGGAATTATGATGTTGTAGCAATTAGTGAAACTTGGCTACAGGAGGGGCAGGACTGGCAGCTTAATATTCCAGGGTTCCGATGTTTCAGATGTGATCGAGGCAGAGGAATGAAAGGTGGGGGAGTAGCATTGCTTGTTAGGGAAAATATTACAGCAGTGCTCAGGCAGGACAGATTAGAGGGCTTGTCTACTGAGTCCTTATGGGTGGAGCTGAGAAACAGGAAAGGTATGGCCACATTAGTGGGATTGTATTACAGACCACCCAATAGTCAACAAGACTTGGAAGAGCAAATCTGCAGAGAGATAGCAGGCAACTTCAGGAAACATAAAGTTGTGGTGGTAGGGGATTTTAATTTTCCATACATTGATTGGGACTCCCATACTGTTAGGGGTCTAGATGGTTTAGAGTTTGTAAAATGTGTTCAGGAAAGTTTTCTAAATCAATATATAGAGGGACCAACTAGAGGGAATGCAATATTGGATCTCCTGTTAGGTAACAAATTAGGGCAAGTGACAGAAGTCTGTGTAGGGAAGCACTTTGTTTCCAGTGATCATAACACCATTAGTTTCAATTTGATCATGGACAAGGATAGATCTGGTCCCAGGGTTGAGGTTCTGAACTGGAAGAAGGCTAAATTTGAAAAAAATGAGAAAGGATCTAAAAAAGCATGGATTGGGGCAGGTTGTTCTCTGGCAAAGATGTGATTGGTAGGTGGGAAGCCTTCAAAGGGGAAATTTTGAGAGTGCAGAGTTTGTATGTTCCTGTCTGGATTAAAGGCAAATTGAATAGGAATAAGGAACCTTGGTTCTCAAGGGATATTGCAACTCTGATAAAGAAGAAGAGGGAGTTTTATGAAATGTATAGGAAACAGGGGGTAAATCAGGTGCTTGAGAAGTATAAGAAGTGCAGGAAAATACTTAAGAAAGAAATCAGGAGGGCTAAAAGAAGACATGAGGTTGCCTTGGCAGTCAAAGTGAAGGATAATCCAAAGAGCTTTCACAAGTATATTAAGAGCAAAAGGATTGTAAGGGATAAAATTGGTCCTCTTGAAGATCAGAGTGGTCGGCTTTGTGTGGAACCAAAGGAAATGGGGGAGATCTTAAATAGGTTTTTTGCGTCTGTATTTACTAAGGAAGCTGGCATGAAATCTATGGAATTGAGGGAATCAAGTAGTGAGACCATGGAAACTGTACAGATTGAAAAGGAGGAGGTGCTTGCTGTCTTGAGGAAAATTAAAGTGGATAAATCCCCGCGACCTGACAGAGTGTTCCCTCGGACCTTGAAGGAGACTAGTGTTGAAATTGCGGAGGCCCTAGCAGAAATATTTAAAATGTTGCTGTCTACAGGTGAAGTGTCGGAGGATTGGAGGGTGGCTCATGTTGTTCCATTGTTTAAAAAAGGATCGAAAAGTAATCCAGGAAATTATAGGCCGGTGAGTTTAACGTCAGTAGTAGGTAAGTTATTGGAGGGAGTACTAAGAGACAGAATCTACAAGCATTTGGATAGACTGGGCTTATTAGGGAGAGTCAACATGGCTTTGTGCGTGGTAGGTCATGGTTGACCAATCTGTTGGACTTTTTCGAGGAGGTTACCAGGAAAGTGGATGAAGTGAAGGCAGTGGATATTGTCTACATGGACTTCAGTAAGGACTTTGACAAGATCCCGCATGGGAGGTTAGTTAGGAAAATTCAGTGGCTAGGTATACATGGAGAGGTGGTAAATTGGATTAGACATTGGCTCGATGGAAGAAGCCAGAATGTTATGGTGAGGTTGTATAAGGCATTGGTGAGGCCGAATCTGGAGTATTGTGTTCAGATTTGGTCACCAAATTACAGGAAGGATATAAATAAGGTTGAAAGAGTGCAGAGAAGGTTTACAAGGATGTTGCCGGGATTTGAGAAACTCAGTTACAGAGAAAGGTTGAATAGGTTAGGACTTTATTTCCTGGAGCGTAGAAGAATGAGGGGAGATTTGATAGAGGTATATAAAATTATGATGGGTATAGATAGAATGAATGCAAGCAGGCTTTTTCCACTGAGGCAAGGGGAGAAAAAAGCCAGAGGACATGGGTTAAGGGTGAGCGGGGAAAAGTTTAAAGGGAACATTGGGGGGGCTTCTTCACACAGAGAGTGGTGGGAGTATGGAATGAGCTGCCAGACGAGGTGGTAAATGTGGGTTCTTTTTTAACATTTAAGAATAAATTGGACAGATACATGGATGGGAGGTGTATGGAGGGATATGGTCCGTGTGCAGGTCAGTGGGACTAGGCAGAAAATGGTTCAGCACAGCCAAGAAGGGCCAAAGGGCCTGTTTCTGTGCTGTAGTTTCTATGGTTCTATGGTTCTGCTGTAAGTTATTCCCACAATTGCCAAGGTCTTTATCCCTGGAGAATACTGAAGCAAAGTATTCATTAAGTACTTGCGCTACCTCTGCCGACTCCATGCACACACTTCCACCTGATTGGTCCTAATCTCACGCGACTCATCCTCTTGTTCTTCACATACTTGTGGAATGTCTTGGGAATTTCCTTAATCCTGATTGCCACGGCCTTCTCATGACCCTTTCTGGCTCTCCTAATTTCATTCTTAAACTCCATCCTGGAAACCTTGTAATGTTTTAGAGCTCTAATAGTACCTGGTTTTTGGAACCTTTTGTAAGATTTTCTTTTCTTCTTAACTAGATTTTCTACATCCTTTTTATACCATGGTTCTTTTACCCTAACATCCTTTCCCTGCCTCAATGGAACATATCTATGCAGAACGCATTGCAAACGTTCTCTGAACATTTACCACATTTCTTCCGTGCATTTCCCTGAGAACATCTGCTCCTAATTTATGCTCCCATTTTGCCTAATAGCATCATATTTCCCCTTAACCCAATTAAATGTTTTCCTAAATAGTCTGCTCCTATCTCTCTCCAGCACTATGGTAAAGGAGATAGGGTTGTGATCGCTACCTCCAAAATGCTCTTCCACCGAAAGATCCGACACCGGACTTTGTGCACTGCTTATTTAATTCTTAATATTATGTATAGTTTTTTTTTATTGTGTATTGCAAGGTTGGGTGGTGGGGTGGAGCTACATCTCTGCAAAAGGAGGTATAAGGATCTCCTTCCCTCCTCTAGCCTGCAGGTCACCCTTGGGCAAGGTGTAGCACCTGCTCAGCCCCCTGATCAGGTTTACATGAAGCCATAGGAACAGGCAGTAGATGGTCATATGAGCAGCTAGATGCATAACACAAGACCTGGTTATGCGACCACTGATGCCAGGCAGACAACCTCTGAAGAGTATTGATAACGGCTGGCGTCACCCGTCATTGTAAAGATACTTTCCCAAAATTTGCCAAGTACAATCATATGACATGATACATAATGATGATTATGATCCAAGCAACACACGCAAAATGCTGGAGGAACTCAGCAGACTAGGCAGCATCTATGGAAAAAAGAACAGTCAATGTTTTGGGCTGAGACCCCCTTGGCGGGATCAGCCTGAAATGTTGACTGCATTTTTTTTGATAGCTGAGTTCCTCCAGAATTTTGTGTGGGTTGTTTGGATTTCCAGTATCTGCAGACTTTCTCATGTTTGTGATGATAATAGTGATGATTGCAAAGTAATGCTGCCACAAAACAACATATTTCATGACTTATGTCAGTGATCTTGAACCTGATTCTAAGTCTGATCCTCATCTGTCGAGAGGGAAACAAGGACAAACTTTTCTGGTCACTGGAGCTGGGAATTCAGAAAACAAATGTCACAGGGAGTGGGAATGGCAAAGGGATGAATGGTAATGTCTATGCTAGGATGAAGACTACCATGTTGAGATTACACAAATGCTGTTGATGTTAGCTTGGAATGGGATTTGAAAGCTTTTCAAGTCATTCAAGTCAAGTTTATTGTCATTTAACTATGTACATGTATGTATCATATATAACCATATAATATATATAGAAATGAGACATCCTGGGTGTAAAGCACAGTAGTACACATAACACACATGACACACAATAACTTATGAAGGCAAGGATAAAATCTACAGATGAATCACACATAAATAACAAACTGAAGTTCATTCCTCTTAAATATTGTAACGTACTGAACAGATTAGTCAGTGAAACTTTTAATACGATGTCGTGGAAGTTCAGAAGCCTAATGGCTTTGGGGCGTAACTGTTGCTCCGCCTGACTATTCTTGTTTCTATGCATTGGAGTCTCCTGCCTGATGGTACAAAGTCAAAGAGGATGCTGGACGGATGGGTGGAATCCTTAATAATACCTAACGATTCTGCATTAACAGTTCTCCTGATAAATGTCCCCGATGGATGGTAGAGAGGTCAATATGATCCTGTCAACTGTTCCCACAGTCCTTTGTAAGGACTTCTGGTCCAATGCCCGATTGTTCCCATACCAGATGGAGATACAACTTGTCAGGACACTATCAGTGGTGCTCTTATAAAATGCAGCTTAGATGGGGGTGGGGGTGAGGAGCCGTGCTTGGCTCAATCTTCTGAGGAAGTGAAGACGTTACTGTGCCTTCTTGAACAGGGAGATGATATTAAGGGACGATATGAGTGATGTGGACTCCCAGGAACTCGGTGCACTTAGTTCTCTCTATGGAGGAGCCATGTATTCGCCGAGGGGGATGGTTTGTCTGTACCTTCCTGAGGTATACAATGATTCCCTTTGTCTTCTCCACATTCAGGCTTAAATTGTCCTTCTCACACTGATCCACCAGCCGCTCCACTTCCTCTCTATACTCCATCTCATCATCTTTCTTGAGAAGGCCAACGACTGCTGTGGCATCCACAAACTTGATGACCCAGTTTCGGCTGGGTCCTGTGACACAGTTATGCATCAGCAATGTGAACAAAAGCAGGCTGAGCACACAGCCTTGGGGAGCACCAGTGCTGAGCATAATGGGAGGAGAGCCATTGCTGCCCACATGGACTGACCGTGGCCTTACTTTTAAGAAGTCCAGGATCCAATTACAGAGGAAGGTGTTGAGACCCAGCAAGGACATTTTTCCAGCAACACACATCAAAGTTGCTGGTGAACGCAGCAGGCCAGGCAGCATCTGTAGGAAGAGGTGCAGTCGACGTTTCAGGACGAGACGCTTCGTCAGGACTAACTGAAGGAAGAGTGAGTAAGGGATTTGAAAGTTGGAGGGGGAGGGGGAAATCCAAAATGATAGGAGAAGACAGGAGGGGGAGGGATAGAGCCAAGAGCTGGACAGGTGATAGGCAAAAGGGGATACGAGAGGATCATGGGACAGGAGGTCAGGGAAGAAAGACAAGGGGGGGGGACCCAGAGGATAGGCAAGAGGTATATTCAGAGGGACAGAGGGAGAAAAAGGAGAGTGAGAGAAAGAATGTGTGCATAAAAATAAGTAACAGATGGGTTACGAGGTGGAGGTGGGGCCTTAGCGGAAGTTAGAGAAGTCGATGTTCATGCCATCAGGTTGGAGGCTACCCAGATGAAATATAAGGTGTTGTTCCTCCAACCTGAGTGTGGCTTCATCTTTACAGTAGAGGAGGCCGTGGATAGACATGTCAGAATGGGAATGGGATGTGGAATTAAAATGTGTGGCCGTTGGAAGATCCTGCTTTCTCTGGCGAACAGAGCGTAGATATTCAGCAAAGCGGTCTCCCAGTCTGCGTCGGGTCTCGCCAATATATAAAAGGCCACATCGGGAGCACCGGACGCAGTATATCACTCCAGTCGACTCACAGGTGAAGTGTTGCCTCACCTGGAAGGACTGTTTGGGGCCCTGAATGGTGGTAAGGGAGGAAGTGTAAGGGCATGTGTAGCACTTGTTCTGCTTACACGGATAAGTGTCAGGAGGGAGATCAGTGGGGAGGGATGGGGGGGACGAATGGACAAGGGAGTTGCGTAGGGAGCGATCCCTGCGGAATGCAGAGGGGGGGGAGGGAAAGATGTGCTTAGTGGTGGGATCCCGTTGGAGATGGCGGAAGTTACGGAGAATAATATGTTGGACCCGGAGGCTGGTGGGGTGGTAGGTGAGGACCAGGGGAACCCTATTCCTAGTGGGGTGGCGGGAGGATGGAGTGAGAGCAGATGTACGTGAAATGGGCGAGATGCGTTTAAGAGCAGAGTGATAGTGGAGGAAGGGAAGCCCCTTTCTTTAAAAAAGGAAGACATCTCCCTCATCCTAGAATGAAAAGCCTCATCCTGAGAGCAGATGCGGCGGAGACGGAGGAATTGCGCGAAGGGGATGGCGTTTTTGCAAGAGACAGGGTGAGAAGAGGAATAGTCCAGATAGCTGTGAGAGTCAGTAGGCTTATAGTAGACATCAGTGGATAAGCTGTCTCCAGAGACAGAGACAGGAAGATCTAGAATGGGGAGGGAGGTGTCGGAAATGGACCAGGTAAACTTGAGGGCAGGGTGAAAGTTGGAGGCAAAGTTAATAAAGTCAGCGAGTTCTGCATGCGTGCAGGAAGCAGCACCAATGCAGTCGTCGATGTAGCGAAGGAAAAGTGGGGGACAGATACCAGAATAGGCACGGAACATAGATCGTTCCACAAAGCCAACAAAAGGGCAGGCATAGCTAGGACCCATACGGGTGCCCATAGCTACACCTTTAGTTTGCAGGAAGTGGGAGGAGCCAAAGGAGAAATTATTAAGAGTAAGGACTAATTCCGCTAGACGGAGCAGAGTGGTGGTAGAGGGGAACTGATTAGGTCTGGAATCCAAAAAGAAGCGTAGAGCTTTGAGACCATCCTGATGGGGGATGGAAGTATATAAGGACTGGACATCCATGGTGAAAATAAAGCGGTGGGGGCCAGGGAATTTAAAGTCATCGAAAAGTTTAAGAACGTGAGAAGTGTCACGAACATAGGTCGGAAGGGATTGAACAAGGGGTGATAAAACCATGTTGAGGTATGTAGAAACGAGTTCAGTGGGGCAGGAGCGAGCTGAGACAATAGGTCGGCCAGGACAGGCAGGTTTGTGGATCTTGGGTAGGAGGTAGAAACGGGAAGTGCGGGGTGTGGGAACTATAAGGTTGGTAGCAGTGGATGGGAGATCCCCTGAGCGGATAAAGTCGGTGATGGTGTGGGAGACAATGGCCTGGTGCTCCTTAGTGGGGTCACGATCGAGGGGTAAATAAGAGGAGATATCCGCGAGTTGTCGCTGTGCCTCGGCAAGGTAGAGGTCAGTACGCCAGACTACAACAGCACCCCCCTTATCGGCGGGTTTAATAATAAGGTTAGGATTAGTGCGGAGGGAGTGGAGAGCAGAGTGTTCCGAAGGAGTGAGGTTGGAATGGGGACAAGGTTCGGTGAAGTCGAGACGGTTGATGTCCCGTCGGCAATTAGCGATAAAGAGATCCAGAGCAGGCAGAAGACCAGAGCGGGGTGTCCACGAAGAAGAGGGGGGTTCAAGACGGGAGAAGGGGTCATCGGTGGGGGTGGAAGAGTCCTTGCCGAAGAAGTAGGCTCGGGGACGGAGACGGCGGAAGAAAAGTTCCGCATCATGGCGAACACGGAGCTCACTGAGGTGTGGGCGAAGGGGGACAAACATGAGGCCCTTACTAAGAACAGAGCGTTCTGCCTCCGACAGTTGAAGGTCGGAGGGGATGGTAAAGACCCGGCACGGATGAGAGCTGGGATCAGAGGGGGGAGGGGGGAGGCTGGGGGTGTCAATGGAGAGGGGAGGGTTGGGGTGTGAGTCGACTGGGGTGATATACTGCGTCCGGTGCTCCCAATGTGGCCTTTTATATATTGGCGAGACCCGACGCAGACTGGGAAACCGCTTTGCTGAACATCTACGCTCTGTCCGCCAGAGAAAGCAGGATCTCCCAGTGGCCACACATTTTAATTCCACATCCCATTCCCATTCTGACATGTCTATCCACGGCCTCCTCTACTGTAAAGATGAAGCCACACTCAGGTTGGAGGAACAACACCTTATATTCCGTCTGGGTAGCCTCCAACCCGATGGCATGAACATCGACTTCTCTAACTTCCGCTAAGGCCCCACCTCCCCCTCGTAACCCATCTGTTACTTATTTTTATGCACACATTCTTTCTCTCACTCTCCTTTTTCTCCCTCTGACCCTCTGAATATACCTCTTGCCCATCCTCTGGGTCCCCCCCTCCCCCCTTGTCTTTCTTCCCGGACCTCCTGTCCCATGATCCTCTCATATCCCTTTTGCCAATCACCTGTCCAACTCTTGGCTCCATCCCTCCCCCTCCTGTCTTCTCCTATCATTTTGGATCTCCCCTTCCCCCTCCAACTTTCAAATCCCTTACTCACTCTTCCTTCAGTTAGTCCTGACGAAGGGTCTCGGCCTGAAACGTCGACTGCACCTCTTCCTAGAGATGCTGCCTGGCCTGCTGCATTCACCAGCAACTTTGATGTGTGTTGCTTGAATTTCCAGCATCTGCAGTATTCCTGTGGTTTAAGGACATTTTTCCTGTTAGTTTCTGGGGCATGATAGTATTTGAATGCAAAACTGAAATCTATAAGCTGCAGTCTGGCATATGAGACCCCATTTTCCAGGCGGGACAGGATAGAGTGGAGAGCAAAGGCTTTCTGCTTTGACAAAAGATGTGAGTATACTCCAGAAAATATTATCCTGCATTCTCAATGGAAAAACTTCTCTCGCCTTAAATGCATGTCCTCTAGTATTGGACATTTCAAACCTAGGAGAATGATATTGTCTGTCAACTCTGTCTGTGTTTCTCATAAACCTATAAACATCTATCAGATCTCCCCTCAGCCTCTGCTGTTCCAGAGAAACCAACCCAACTTCATCCAAGCTTTAGTTACAGCAGCTTTCAGGCAGCATCCTGATAAACCCCTTCTGCATGCTGTCCAAAGCTCAAAATCCTTCCGAGTCCCAAAGTCTGCACAGAATCTCGACTGAAGAATGGATATCTTTCCAGATCTTTGCTGGAATTATGTTGGAGTCCAAAAAAAAACAGAGAGCTCAGGGTGGAAATGTGGTAGAGAATTACAGTGAGAGATAACAGATAACTCAAGAGTAATCTTGCATAGTGAAAAAAATCTTGAAAAATCAGTAGTATCTACATGAGGCACTGCCTCAGGAAAGCAACATTTATTATCAGAGATCCCCACCATCTGAGCCATACTATCCATTTGCAGCTACTATTGGGCAGCAGGTTCAGAAACATGAAGTCACACTCCACCAGGTTCAAGAAAAACTACTTCCCTTTAACCACTCAGTTCTTAAAACATCCCACACAACCTTATTCAGTGTAGCAATATTTTAAGCATACCACACTCCAACTGAGTTTACTTTGTTTTAATTGTGTTTTTCTTATAAAAAAAATGTATGATTTATGTTTCTTTTATTTTTTTCATTTATTTAGTGATACACCATGGTAACTGGCCCTTCCAGTCCAACAAGCCCTTGTTGCCCAGTTTGAGCTTTGACTGCCATGGCCCACACACTCTTGTTTCGGGTCAAGTGGATCAATTCATTGGTATTCATTTCCCCTCCTCTGACTGCTGTCTCCATCATCATTTGTCTTTGCCTTCCTCTTGCTTTCTTCCCTTCAATCTTTCCCATAATTACCATGCATCCTAACTCCTCTTTCCTAATCATGTGTCCAATGAAGTTACGTTGCCTTTTCATGATCTCATACATTATTTCTCTTTTTGTGCTTACTTTGTTCATGACATCCTCGTTAGATATTTGTTTCGTCCATGATATTCTTCGCATCCTCCTCAAAAACCACATCTCTGCTGCTTCAATTCATTTCCTCATGTTACTAGATATTGTCCAACATTCTGAGCCATATAACATAACTGGATAAACATAAAATTTCAGTACTCTGAGGCGAGTTGTCATGCCTAGTTTAGTATTGGTCAGAATACTCTTCATTCTCGTAAAGGTGTCTTTTGCCATCCCTATTCTTCTTTTGGCGTCCATGTCACACCTGCCATCTGATGTCACCCAGCTTCCTAAGTAGCAAAAGTTCTGTACTTGTTTTATGTCTTCCCCACCTATTCTCAGCCTGCCGATAGGATTCTTCTTTTTTTTACATCTTTAGAATGTGGAAGGAAAGCAGAGAACCTGGAGGAAACCCAAGCTCCTTACAGACAGAGGCAGGAATTGGACCCAGGTCACTGGCACTGAAATACCATCACACTAACCGCTACACTACTGTGTGGCGTTGTGTACCCGATGCTATGTGCCAGCAAAGTTGCTACAAGTAAGTGTTCCTTTGCACCTGCGCATGCACGTCGACGTGCTTATGACAATACCCACCTTTGGTTTTGGCTTTGAAAAGTGTTCTGCAATGCAGCTCCCAGTCTAGCATCAGGACTCATTCTGAATCAGCACCATGCTTGAGAATCAAGAACTTGGGCAGGCTCCAATGTTTTCCGATACTACACCATTTTAATGTTGACAGTGAAGTGGGGAAGTGGAGTCAGAGAGACAGGATTAAGGCTTGGTGGAGGTGACAAGGGTCATAGATTCATACAAAATAGAAATAGATGCTTAGCCTACCCTCAAGCACACATTTACACTAATCCCATTTTATTCACACATCTACTTCTCCCGGGTTCTACTACTCAAACCACACGGTATGTCCAAATAACTTCACAACTAGCACATCATTCGGATGTGTGATGCAACTGGACTTTTGCAGAGTCAAGACAGAAACATTAAAGAGAAGCAGTATTAATACACTTAATCCTGTCTCTCTGACTCCACTTCCCCACTTCACTGTCAACATTACTGGCGCCAGCTCTATATGCCAAGATTCTTAAGTTAACTGAGTTCAATTGTTCAGTTTTTATAGATTCAATCTCATGTCTTCAGATCAATAGCACAAAAAAAGCTGCAAAAGCCTTTTCTGTGTCATTTTTTGGCAGAGATTAGATTTTAATAAATTTCTGCGTTGGTCACTTCATTAGGCATCTCTACACTTGCTCATTAATGCAAGTATCTAATCAGCCAATCATGTGGTAGCAACTCAATGCATAAAAGCATGCAAACATGGTCAAGAGGTTCAGTTGTTGTTCAGACCAAACATCTGAATGGGGAAGACATATGATCTAAGTGATTTTGACCACGGAATGATTGATGGTGGCAGACTTGGTAGTTTGAGTATCTCAGAAA
Organism: Mobula birostris; assembly: GCF_030028105.1. NCBI lineage: Eukaryota > Metazoa > Chordata > Chondrichthyes > Myliobatiformes > Myliobatidae > Mobula > Mobula birostris. Next base: position 186,996,618 of record NC_092376.1, on the reverse strand, counting down.
ATGCTGATCTCCTGGGATTTTCATGTAGAGTTTACAGAAAATGGTGTAAGAATCAAAATAATCATTTAGTGGGCAGCAGTTCTGTGAGCAAAAATGTCTTGCTAATGAGAAAGGTCAGAGGAGAATGGCCAGACTGGTTCAAGCTGAGAGGAAGGCAACAGCAACTCAAATCATCACACTTTACAACAGTGCTGTACTGGAGAGCTTATCTGATGCGCACAAGTTGGACCTTGAAGTGGCTGGACTATACCAGCAGAAGACCATGATCATTGGCCACTATTAGGCACAGGAGGTATCTAATAAAGTGATCACTGAATGTATAGTTACTTAATGGTCTAATCACTGATACAAAAATGGGCTAATCCTCTATCCCTGATAAAGATTTTTCATCAACACCTGTACCCACAGGAATCCTGAGAAGAGCTTATGCATCATATATGCCGGGAAAACACAAGATATTTTTTAACCATTTAATGCTTTTTCTTCATGTCTCTTTTGATTGTTCAATGATTTCTCAAAGGAATACAGAGAATATTTTGCAAAGGCATATTCTATCCACCTAAAATGAACTTGCTGCAAGTGGTCACAGAATTTAGCATATAATTCCCTTAGTGTCTCTGGTAGACTGTGTCAATGTGTGGTTTGCATTTTCATCACTGCTGTGTTATTGGCTGAATGAAAATTATTACTTTATTTTTGCCTTTTCTTTTTCTCCTGTGTTTAAGTGAGATATCTCAGACTGTTTCCCTTTCCTAATGATTTGCCATTGGAGACTGCAGATCAAACAATTTTTACCAGACATTAGGAAATGAACAGACTGCACAAAGCTACAGAGGAACAGCTGCTCCTAGTCAGATCAAACTGAAGTATCTGGTGATATGGAAAGCAGATTGCGTTCGGTGATCAGAAAGAATTAGCAGCAATGGCTAAAGAGCTTTTGGTAACTGATGAGAAATGAGAAACTTTAAGTGTCCTTATCAGTGACTGTCAAACTGTTGAGCTCGACATTCATGTTAGGTTATTAACACCTGATCCTTTTAGCACAGGTAGAGCCTCCTGATCCAAGCTTGTCCTAGAAGCATTGGCACATGAAGCTTAGTAAAATAGAGGGCTATGGGTAACCCTAGGTAATTTCTAAAATAAGTACATGTTCGACACGGTATCGTGAGCCGAAGGGCTTGTATTGTGCTGTAGGTTTTCTATGTTTCTAAGCCAAATGGATACAATTACTAACTGTTAACCTTGTGCAAATTTATATATAAATTCTTTGGGACACCAAGAACTCATTTAATACATTATCCATATCTACTTGTCGTTCATATCCTTCTGTGCATTTCATCACAACAAGTCCTACTAAGACCCCTGCTAAACTGATCCTCTCTAAAGTGATTAACACAAGAGATTCTTCAGATGCTGGAAATCCAGATCAGACACATAAAATGCTGCATGAACTCAGCAGGTCAGCACAGAATCCATGGAAATAAGTAAGCAGTCAACGTTTTGGGCTGAGACCCTTCATCAGGTCGAGAAAGGAATGAGGAGCAAGGCAGAAATAAAAAGGTGGGGTGAGAGGAAGGAGTGCAAGCTGGAAGGTGAAAGGTCAAGCCAGGTAGTTGGGAAAGAGGGATGGAGTAAGAAGCTGGGAGGTGACAGGTAGAAAAGGCAGAGGGCTGGAGAAGAAGAAATTCAACAGGAAAGGAAAGTGAACCATGCAAAAAGGGGAAGGAGGAGGGGCACCAGGTGAGGAGAAGAAAAGAGGTAAGAGGAGACCCAGAGTGGTGAATTGAGGGCCTCTTTTCCAGTCCTGATGAAGGGTTTCAGTCCAAAACGATGACTGTTCATTCACAGCTGCCCGAGGTGCTGTGTTCCTCTCTAAAGTGAGCAATCATTTCCTACAGATGAATCTGGTGCAGAAAGGAGCCCGATCGCATTCCTCCACCTTGATAACAGTCTTTTTGTTTTTCATTTCCTTTCCATTTTACCAAACATAAATATTACTCTGTGTCACCCTTGTATTGATGTCTTCATGTCCAAGAGATGTTGATTTCAGCATGTTTTGTACCTCAAGGGAGGATGTTGGCTTTATTTGGTCTCGGATTGATTAGTTGGCTCACCATACTATACAAGGGATTTTGAATGATCTCTCATAGCATACCAAATAACTAGCTCCACTCTCTCTCACACTTTTGTTAGAGTAGCCATTTTTCTACTCAAATACTGAAAAACAGGTATTCTCACTTGACCTTCCAATCAGCACTGTAGGTAACAAGTTGCCTTGCATCTTTAACGACCAATATTTGAACTTGACCTACTGTTCATATGGGTTTGTGTGTTCTCCCTGTCACCATGCAGATATCTTCTGCATCTTTACCAGTTTCCTACCATATGGAGGAGGAGAAGATGGGGGCGCGACGACAGTGCGTGTGGCCACTTTGGTGGTGATGTCTGTTATCTGTCAAGTAGGGGACCGTGCATAATCCTGATTTGATGGAGACAGACGTGAGAGTACGGAGGAACATCTGGAAAACTTCTGAAATGCCCGCTTTGCTGCCACTGTTACTGTGTGGTAACCGGAAGCTCCAGAGCAGAAGGCCCCAAAATCCTCGGCTTTACGCATTTCAGCGGCTAGGGCAAGGTCGAAGGCATTCAGCAGAGGATGGCGCTCGGGAGGCTGTATCGGAAGGCTGGTCGGAAGCTCGAAGTTTTCGGACGGATTGACTCAGTGTCGACTGTGGTCGGCTGCTTCCAAGGCATCAGCAAGTTGATGGTGCCTGGAGGTTTATGGCAGGGAGTTTCTCCCTTTTGCCACTGCTACCGGGGACTCGGGAGTCAATCGACTCGGGGACTTTTGAGACTTGATTTACCATGCCCATGGTTTGTTCTTCATCAAATTATGGTATTGCTTTGCACTGCTGTAACTATATGTCATAATTATGTGGTTCTGTCAGTGTTAGCCTTTGGTTTGTCCAGTTTTCTGTGATATCACTCTGGAGAAACATTGTATCATTTCTTAATGCATGTATGCATTTTTAAATGACAATAAAAGAGGACTGAGTGCTTTCATAATCCATATCTCAAGATATACTAGTTGAAAGAAAATTTAGCCAGAACAAATGATACCTAGAGTAGGAAAATCAGAGGGCAGTTAATGGAGATGTTAAGTGAAAATAGAGGAAGGAGTGCAATAAATGGGAGCTGGCATAGACTTGGTAAGACAAATAACCTTCTTCAATATTGTAAAAAAATAAGAATCACATATTTTTTTAAATTTAGAGACACAGTAACAAGCTCTTCCAGCCCAACAAGCCTGCACTGCCCAATTCTATGTACTGTAACTCAAAGTTATAGGTAAAATTGAATAGTTTAGAACTTTATTCCCTAGAACAAAGAAGATTGGGGAGAGATTTGATAGAGCTATACAAAATTATGAGGGGTACAGATTGGGTAAATGCAAGCAGGCTTCTTCCACTGAGGTTGGGTGAGACTAGAACAACAGGTCATGAGTTAAGAGTGAAATGTGAAATGTTTGAGGGGAACGTGAAAGGAAACATCTTCACTCAGAGGGTGATGAGAGTGTGGAACAAGTTGCCAGTGCAAGTGGTGGATGAAGCTTTCATTTTAATATTTGAAATAAATTTGGATAGGCACATGGATGGGAGGGGTATGGAGGGCATTGGTTTCTGTGTATGTTGATGGGACTAGGCAATTTACATTGTTCAACACTGACTAAATGGGCCAAGTGACCTGTTTCTGTTCTGTAGTTTTCTATGACTCTATGTGACCAATTAACCTATTGACCCTTTGAAATGTGGGAAGAAATCAAAATACCTGTAGGAAACCCATATGGTCACAGGGAGAACAGTGTACAAACTCCCTACGGACTGCGATGAAATTGAATCCAAGTCACCGTGCAATGTTAACATTATGCTAACCGTTACATTTAGCTGGCTAGTGGTATTGTGTCTAAAATACTGGAATTAGAGGTGAATAGTCCTGAGTTTGAATCTGGCTGGGTCCTTGCATGCTATCCATCCATGCTGGGTTGAGCATTGAGCTAACAACTTGGCCTCATAAAAAAGTCAAATGCTACGGAAACGGCAAAAATGCCACCCAATGTGCCACAAGGTGTGAAAAGAAACAATAACTGTTAAGTTACTGTACCACCCCAAATTATCTTGAGACTAATAATTAGTATTAGTTTAGAAACTGGCTTCTTTACGTGCAAAACCTTAATTCATTCCATATTATTTAATATAATCATATTGGTAGATGGAAACTGATTACACCAGAAAGGAGGGCAATAAAATCCACCCATCAGTCTCTGGTTGGAATTCAGGAGAAATTTAACATAGAACATAGAATAGTACAGCACAGTACAGGCCCTTCGGCCCACAATGTTGTGCCGACCCTCAAACCCTACCTCCCATATAAGCCCCCAACTTAAATTCCTCCATATACCTGTCTAGTAGTCTCTTAAACTTCACTAGTGTATCTGCCTCCACCACTGACTCAGGCAGTGCATTCCACACACCAACCACTCTCTGAGTAGAAAACCTTCTTCTAATATCACCCTTGAACTTCCCACCCCTTACCTTAAAGCCATGTCCTCTTGTATTGAGCAGTGGTGCCCTGGAGAAGAGGCACTGGCTATCCACTCTATCTATTCCTCTTATTATCTTGTACACCTCCATCATGACTCCTCTCATCTTCCTTCTCTCCAAAGAGTAAAGCCCTAGCTCTCTTAATCTCTGCTCATAATGCATACTCTCTCAACCAGGCAGCATCCTGGTAAATCTCCTCTGTACCCTTTCCAATGCTTCCACATCCTTCCTGTAGTGAGGCAACCAGAACTGGACACAGTACTCCAAGTGTGGCCTAACCAGAGTCTTATAGAGCTGCATCATTACATCACGACTCTTAAACTCTATCCCTCGACTTATGAAAGCTAACACCCCATAAGCTTTCTTAACTACCCTATCCACCTGTGAGGCAACTTTCAGGGATCTGTGGACATGTACCCCGAGATCCCTCTGCTCCTCCACACTACCAAGTATCCTGCCATTTACTTTGTACTCTGCCTTGGAGTTTGTCCTTCCAAAGTGTACCACCTCACACTTCTCCAGGTTGAACTCCATCTGCCACTTCTCAGCCCACTCCTGCATCCTATCAATGTCTCTCTGCAATCTTTGACAATCCTCTACACTATCTATAACACCACCAACATTTGTATCGTCTGCAAACTTGCCAACCCACCCTTCTACCCCGTCATCCAGATTGTTAATAAAAATCACGAAAAGTAGAGGTCCCAGAACAGATCCTTGTGGGACACCACTAGTCACAATCCTCCAATCTGAATGTACTCCCTCCACCACCACCCTCTGCCTTCTGCAGGCAAGACAGTTCTGAATCCACCTGGCCAAGCTTCCCTGGATCCCATGCCTTCTAACTTTCTGAATAAGCCTACCGTGTGGAACCTTGTCAAATGCCTTACTAAAATCCATATAGATCACATCCACTGCACTACCCTCATCTATATGCCTGGTCACCTCCTCAAAGAACTCTATCAGGCTTGTTAGACACGATCTGCCCTTCACAAAGCCATGCTGACTGTCCCTGATCAGACCATGATTCTCTAAATGCCCAGGGATCCTATCTCTAAAAATCTTTTCCAACAGCTTTCCCACCACAGACATTGGGTTCACTGGTCTATAATTACCCGAACTATCCCGACTACCTTTTTTGAACAAGGGGACAACATTCGCCTCCCTCCAATCCTCCGGTACCATCCCCTTGGACAACAAAGACATAAAGATCCTAGCCAGAGGCTCAGCAATCTCTTCTCTCACCTCATGGAGCAGCCTGGGGAATATTCCGTCAGGCCCCGGGGACTTATCTGTCCTAATGTATTTTAACAACTCCAACACCTCCTCTCCCTTAATATCAACATGCTCCAGAACATCAACCTCACTCATATTGTCCTCACCATCATCAAGTTCCCTCTCATTGGTGAATACCAAAGAGAAGTATTCATTGAGGACCTCGCTCACTTCCACAGCCTCCAGGCACATCTTCCCACCTTTACCTCTAATCGGTCCTACCTTCACTCCTGTCATCCTTTTGTTCTTCACATAATTGAAGAATGCCTTGGGGTTTTCCTTTACCCTACTCGTCAAGGCCTTCTCATGCCTCCTTCTTGCTCTTCTCAGCCCCTTCTTAAGCTCCTTTCTTGCTTCCCTATATTCCTCAATAGACCCATCTGATCCTTGCTTCCTAAACCTCATGTATGCTGCCTTCTTCCACCTGACTAGATTTTCCACCTCACTTGTCTCCCATGGTTCCTTCCTCTTCCTCACCGGGACAAATTTATCCCTAACATCCCGCAAAGAGATCTCTAAACATCGACCACATGTCCATAGTACATTTCACTGCAAAAACATCATCCCAATTCACACCCGCAAGTTCTAGCCTTATAGCCTCATAATTTTCCTTTCCCCAATTAAAAAATTTCCTGTCCTCTCTGATTCTATCCTTTTCCATGATAATGTTAAAGGCCAGGGAGCGGTGGTCACTGTCCCCCAGACGTTCACCCACTGAGAGATCTCTGACCTGACCCGGTTCATTACCTAGTACTAGATCTAGTATGACATTCCCCCTAGTCAGCCTGTCCACATACTGTGACAGGAATCCATCCTCGACACACTTTACAAACTCTGCCCCATCTAAACCCTTGGAACTAATCAGGTGCCAATCAATATTAGGGAAATTAAAGTTACCCATGATAACAACCTTATTATTTTTGCACCTTTCCAAAATCTGCCTCCCAATCTGCTCCTCTGTATCTCTGCTGCTACCAGGGGGCCTATAGAATACCCCCAATAGAGTAACTGCACCCTTCCTGTTCCTGACTTCCACCCATATTGACTCAAAAGAGGATCCTGCTGTATTACCCATCCTTTCTGTAGCTGTAATAGTATCCCTGACCAGTAATGCCACCCCTCCTCCCCTTTTTCCGCCCTCTCTATCCCTTTTAAAGCACTGAAATCCAGGAATATTGAGAATACATTCCTGCCCTGGTGCCAGCCAAGTCTCTGTAATGGCCACTACATCATAATTCCATGTATGTATCCAAGCTCTCAGTTCATCTTTACACAGAGAATAGTGAGAAAGCAGAACCAATTTTTTTTAGTCAGCGTTCAAAGCAAAGTAATGTCAACAAAGATTAAAGTGGATCAGTGATGAATGAATAAAGGTTAACTATGTGAGAACACAGCAGCTAAAAGTAATTAGAGACTTTTGTTCTGAAAAAGCATTAAAAGGCTTAAAATAACATTTACACAAGTGATTCTGCAGATGCTGAAAATCCAGGGTAATATACACAAGATACTGAAGGAACTCAGCAGGTCCTGATGAAAGCTTTTAGACAACACATCAACACTTCATTCCTTTCCATAGCTGCTACCTGACCTGCTCAGTTCCTCCAGCATTTTGTGTGTGTTTGGGTGGCGGTGTAGAGACATGTCTCTACCAAGGGAGGTGTAAGGCACTCCTCCCTCTGCTAGCCTGCAGGACACCCTGGGGTAAAGTGTAGCACCTACTTAGCCCCTCAATCAGCGTCAAATGAAGCCAGGGGAGCAGGTAGTGGATGGTGCATATCACAAGTCCTGGGTATGCAACCACTGATGCTAAGTAAACAATCTCTAATAATGGATGGGGTTTATCCCAGAAGAATGCAATGGTCAGAGCCCTGTTGGCAGCTGATGGAGCACCCCTCATTTTAGATTGCTCCTACCCTATTTACTTTATTGTCTCCTACCAGTTTTTTTTTAAACGTTATTATAATGCTGTAATACTGCTCTACTATGGCTGGGAAAAGAACAAAAGCTTTTGCGAAAGAAAGGGAAACAGAAAATGAATCCCCAGTCACTTGGGATTTAATCAGTGACTTTCTTATACAGCAAAAATCAGAATTTTCTGAGGAGTTTCAACGACTTAATGGCAAATTGGATACAATCCAACAAACTTTAACTAAGCATGAGAACCGAATTCAGGAAAATACTGCAAAGCTGGTGACACTTGAAGAGGATGTCGAAGATACAACTAAACTCTGCAAAGAGTTATCCTTATCTAATGAAAAAATGATGAAAAGGATTATCAATCTAGAAAATAGAAATAGGAGAAATAATCTGTGAATTCTGGGTCTTGAAGAATCAATTGAAAGCATTGACCCTATGAAGTTCTTTGCAAACTTTCTGAAACAGCTATTCCCTGTTTTGTTCACTTCTGAGCCGAAGCTCAATCGACCGCATTGCTCGCCAACTTCGAAGCCATTGTCGTCGGCAGCGAGACCCAGTTCAGTCATTCTAAATTTCATTGAATTTTGGATTAAGGACCTGTTAATTCACCATACCCTTTGACAAGGAATGATCTATTATCATGGTTACAAGGTCAGATTTGTGGAAGATTATTTGCCTGAAGTTATGGCTGATTGTATGAAATATGAAGAAGTTATGTCGGAACTTTACAATAAAGGATTTAAGCCATCCCTTCGATTTCCTGCCAATCTGAGTATTGTTTTGAAGAATGGATTGCAAAAAAGAATAAAGTCGATTGAAGACACAAAAGAGTTTCTGAAGGCTGAAGTCTAAAACTGTTATATTTCTTATTTGATCAATTTTTTCTTCTGTTAATATGAATTTGAATAAAGTTTCAATAAGCTTATGTTTTGGCTGTCATATTTTTGATATTTTTTATTACATTCCTTTTTGAGGCTTTATTTTAATATAGCTTTCTTTGAATTTGTTTAAATTGATCCTTTTATATTTTTGAATATTATTCTTTTTATGTTGTGTCTTGGTAGGGACATAATTGACCTTGAAGGACCGGAGTTTCTGTCAGTAGGATTTTTGGGGAAGGACCTTTTTAGTTGTTAGCTCGCTGGCTGTCTATTGGTCAGCCTTCTGGCTTTCAGTGGGGTAGGGGATAGGGCCTATTTCTCTCTGGGAGCTGTGTTGGGTTGATTATATGATTGCCTGTTTGACTACCTTACCTTACGGTTTGCTTTCTAGTTTTAACAACTTGTGGCCAGATCTTTTAATTACATGATGATTTGTACTTAAAATGGTTTGAAATATTAACTTATTTAGTTTGAATGTGAAAGGGCTGAATCACCCCATTAAATGGAACAAAGTGTTTGCTTATATTAAATAATTAAAAGCACTCATTATTTTCTTACAAGAAATGCACATATGCAGCTATGATAGCTTATGTTTTTTTTCTCGGTGGAAGGACATGCAATTTCATTCTTTGTTTAATGCAAAAGTATGTGGAGTTTTGATTTTTGTAGATAATACAGTTTCCTTTGTTCAGCATAAAATTGTATCGGATCCTAATCATCGATTTTTTATTGTATGAGAGGGTTTAGACAGTAAATTGATTGTTTTTGCTAATGTATATGCTCCCAATGTAGACGATCCAGGATATTTTTTGAACGTCTATTTTTGTTTTTGCCAGATTTGTGTACTTACTCTCTTGTGATGGGAGGAGATTTTAACTGCTGGTTAGATCCAGTATTAGATCACTCATCTGTCAAACCAGCCACACTTAATAAATCAGCTTTATTTATCCAATCCTTTCTAACTAAATGTGGTATAATTGTTGCTTGGTGTTTTCTCTATCCAACAGATAGGGAAATTTCTTTTTTCTCTCATGTCCATCATTCTTATACCAGAGTTGATTATTTATTTATTGACAGTCAAATGATTCTATTGGTTCGATCGATCGAATATGAAGAGATTGCTATTTCTAACCACTCTCCTGTACTTCTATCTTTAAATCTTCCTGGTCTTATCCCTATGAGTAGATTTTGGCAATTTAATTTAACTCTGTTATCCAATGAGGACTTCTTAAAATTTCTGAAGAAACAAATTACTCTTTTTTTTGAAGAAAATACATTGGAAGAGACGTCTAGTCTTATTACATGGGGTAATTTTATAGCATATATCTGGGGTCAAATTATTTCTTATACTGTAAACATCATTGAAAAAGCTAACAAAGAGAGAAACAAAAACACAAGGAATGCTGCAGATGCTCGAAATTCAAGCAATACACAGCAAAGTTGCTGGTGAATGCAGCAGTCCAGGCAGCATCTCTAGGAAGAGGTACAGTTGACGTTTCAGGCCAAGACCCTTCGTCAGGACTTTGTTAATTTTATATTCTGTTACCAATTTTAAAACTGGCAAGCTACTGGCTAATTAATTGAAGCCATTTATAGCCAAGTGGTAAATTAAAGAAATACGTAAAATTAATGGGGACATGACAACTGACCACTTTGAAATTAATGACACTTTTAGGGAATTTTATTCCAAACTGTATAGTTCTGGATAGCTCTGTTAATGATAATATTGCAATTAATAATTTTTTAGATCAATTAAATATTCCTAATCTTTCAATAGATGATCGTAGGCAATTGGATCAACCTATTTCTCAAGAGGAAATTGCTCAGGCTATTCGAGAATTGCATTCTGGGAGATCCCCAGGACCCGATGGATTCTCTGGAGAGTTTTATAAGGCTTTTTCCTCCTTGCTTATACCACATTTATGTTCTACTCTTACAGATTCCGTCAAGGTAGGAAGATTACCACAGTCGTTTTACGAAGCTTCCATTTCGCTTATTCTCAAAAAGAATAAGAATCCTACTGAATGTTCTTCGTATAAACCTATCTCTTTACTCAATTTTTATACTAAGATTTTATCTAAAGTGTTGGCTCGCAGTCTTGAAAATATTATATCTTCTATAGTTTCAGATGATCAGCCAGGATTTATTAAAAATCGATATTCCCATTTTAATATACTGTGTATGTTAAATGTTATGCATTCTCCATCTAAGGAAATATTGGAATGTGTGATATCTTTGGATGCAGAGAAGGCCTTTGACAGAGTTGAATGGAATTATCTTTTTACATCCTGAGAAAAATTTAATTTTGGACCTAATTTTATTCATTGGATTAAATTACTTTATTTATTTCCCTCCACTCGGGTTCTTACTAATCTTCAGAATTCTAAACCCTTTAAACTCCAACATGGGACTAGACAAGGTTGTCCTTTGTGCCCTCTGCTTTTTTCATTTAGTATTAGAGCCCTTAGCAATTGCTTTTTGAGAGTCTAAAGTGATTACTGGTATTTTAAGGAGAGGTACTATTGCTCTATGCTGATGACTTATTGCTTTTTATACCTAATGTTACTGCTAGTAAGGAATTTCCACGCAAACAGTCTCCAGAGTTACAGAGCCTAGTGTGAAAAACAAAAGAAAAACATGTAGTGAGCAGTAGATCTGTGGGCAAAAACGCCTTATAAATGCCTTGTTAATAAGAAAAGTCAGAGGAGTATGGTCAGAATGGTTTAAGCTGACAGGAAGGCAATAGTAACTCATAAAATGCTGTGCAAAAGAGCAACATTTCGAATCTTGAAACTCAAGGGCTACAACAGCAAAAGACGACAAACATACACTCAGTGGCCACTTTATTAGATACAGGGGGTACCTAATAAAGTGGCCACTGACTTTATGTCAGGTGAGCTCTGGCTTCCTGTGTCAGTGAAGATGCTGACTGATTAAACTGTCTTTATTTTCTCAGCATAGTGATATTTTACCGGGATCAGTAGCACTTCTCTGTAGGCATCAGCTCTGCAGATAAATCACAACATCCAAAAGCATAGTTTGGTGAAGTTTTTTTGTTTAGCTTAAGGTCAATCTTCATGTCTGTGGAAAATTAGTGTTGAAACTGCTGTCATTTTTACAAGCTGAAGCCTTCTATCATTGCGAATGCCAACAGCTCATTCAACAGAATTTAACAAATATATAATAGCATTTAATTAAAGGAAAAATTGACTGTTGAAATATTAAATAATTTACAGTATTTCTCATCCGCATTACAAACAAATCTAAGAGTCTCTCAGGACTAATTAGTGTAATTGGATGTAACACAGGATGGTATAAAGAAATGGGGAAGCAGATTAAACAATTCCAGTAGATTGGCTATTTTTCCTCACTTGTACCGAACAGAACTTTCAGGTTGAATGTCAGGGTATAATTCTGCAGAGTATCATCAGTTAGTACCAAAAGGCTGTATCAAAGGTGGTGATGAATCAGCACAGAGGAAGAAGTTTGACAATTTGGCGGAGTGGTGTAATAACAACAACCTCTCACTCAATGACAACAAGGCCAGGGAACTGATGACAGACTTCAGAAGAGGGAAACCAGAGGTCTATGAGCCAGTACTCATTGAATGATCAGAAGTGGAAAAGATCAGTAACTTTAAGTTCCTGGGTATCACTATCTCAGAAAGCATGTCCTGGATATAAATATAATTGCAAAGAAAACACAACAGCACCTATACTTCTTCAGCAGTCAGTGAAGATTTGTCATGTGATCAAAAAGCTTGACAAACTTCTATAGATGTGTGGTGGACAGTGTATTAACTGGCTGCATTATGCCCTGGTATGAAAACACCAATGCCTGTGAGGAGAAAATCTTGCAAAAAGTAGTGGATTTAGCCCAGTACATCATGGGTAAAACCCTCACAAATATGAGTACACTTACATGAAATGTTTCCATAGAGAAGCAGCATCCATCGTTGAAGATCCTCACCACGCACGCCATTCTCTTTTCTCACTGCTGCCATCAGGGGGAAGGCACAAGTGCCGCAGGACGTGCACCACCAGGTTCAAGAACAGTTGCTACCCCTTAGTTGGGAGGCTCTTGAACAAAAGGTGATAACTACACTCATTCTAGTTCTGGTGTTCCCACAACCAATGGTCTCACTTTAAGGACTTCTTATCTTGTTATTTCATGCTCTCATTATTTATTGCTAATTACTTATATTTGCATTTTCTCAATTTGTTTTTCATTGATGCTTTTTGTAGTTACTGTTCTATAGATGTGCTAAGTATGCCCTCAGAAAAAGAATTTCAGGGTTGTATGTGGTGACATGTACAATTGAAGTCAGAAGTTTACATACACCTTAGCCAAATACATTTAAACTCACTTTTTCACAATTCCTGACATTTAATCCTAGAAAACATTCCCTGTCTTAGGTCAGTTAGGATCACTACTTTATTTTAAGAATGTGAAATGTCAGAATAATAGTAGAGAAAATGATTTATTTCAGCTTTTATTTCTTTCATTACTTTCCCAGTGGGTCAGAAGTTTACATACACTTTGTTAGTATTTGGTAGCATTGCCTTTAAATTGTTTAACTTGGGTCAAACATTTTGGACAGCCTTCCACAAACTTCTCACAGTAAGTTACTGGAATTTTGTTCCATTCCTCCAGACAGAATTGGTATAACTGAGTCAGGTTGATAGGCCTCCTTGCTCACACACGCTTTTTCGGTTCTGCCCACAAATCTTCTATCGGATTGAGGTCAGAAAATGATGTCAAGTCTGGTTCATCCTTGGGAGCAACTTCCAAATGTCTGAAGGTACCACGTTCATCTGTACAAACAATAGTACGCAAGTATATACACCGTGGGACCATGCAGCCGTCATACCGCTCAGGAAGGAGACGCATTCTGTCTCCTAGAGATGAACGTACTTTGGTGCGAAAAGTGCAAATCAATCCCAGAACATCAGAAAAGGACCTTGTGAAGATGCTGGAGGAAACAGGTGGACAAGTATCTATATCCACAGTAAAACAAGTCCTATATCGACATAACCTGAAAAGCTGCTCAGCAAGGAAGAAGCCACTGCTCCAAAACCGCAATGAAAAAGCCAGACTATAGTTTGCAAGTGCATATGGGGACATAGATCTTACTTTCTGGAGAAATGTCCTCTGGTCTGATGAAACAAAAATTGAACTGTTTGGCCATAATGACCATCGTTATGCTTGGAGGAAAAAGGGTGAGGCTTGCAAGCCGAAGAACACCCAACCGTGAAGCATGGGGGTGGCAGCATCATGTTGTGGGGGTGCTTTGCTGCAGGAGGGACTGGTGCACTTCACAAAATAGATGGGATTATGAGGAAGGAAAATTATGTGGATATATTGAAGCAACATCTCAAGACACCAGCCAGGAAGTTACAGCTCGGTCGCAAATGGGTCTTCCAAATGGACAATAACCCCAAGCATACTTCCAAAGTTGTGGTAAAATTGCTTAAGGACAACAAAGTCAAGGTATTGGAGTGGGCATCACAAAGCCCTGACCTCATTCCGATGGAAAATTTGTGGGCAGAACTGAAAAAGCATGTGCGAGCAAGGAGGCCTACAAACCTGACTCAGTTACACCAGTTCTGTCTGGAGGAATGGAACAAAATTCCAGCGACTTACTGTGAGAAGCTTGTGGAAGGCTACCCAAAGCGTGTGACCCAAGTTAAACAATTTAAAGGCAATGCTACCAAATACTAACAAAGTGTATGTAAACGTTTGACCCACTGGGAAAGTGATGAAAGAAATAAAAGCTGAAATAATTCCTTCTCTTTACTTATTATTCTGACATTTCACATTCTTAAAATAAAGTAGTGATCCTAACTGACCTAAGACAGGGAATGTTTTCTAGGATTAAATGTCAGGAATTGTGAAAAAGTGAGTTTAACTGTATTTGGCTAAGGTATATGTAAACTTCTGACTTCAACTGTATGTACTCTGCTAATAAATCTTAGTTTTATAATTTCACTTTGACTTTACCCAAGGAAGCAATGACCTTGAAAGTATGGCACAGTGGCACAGCTGATAGGGCTGCTGTTTCACAGTGCTAAGGATCTAGGTTCAATCTTGACCTAAAGTGCTAGCTGAATGGAGTTTACTTGTTCTCCCAGTTTCCCAGGTATACTGGATTTCTCTTTATGTCACAAAGGTGTGTGGATTAGTAGACTAATTGGGTGCTGGGACCAGCACCTAGGTGCCATTGCAAAGAAGGCAAATCTGCTCTACCTGCCCTAAGGAAATAGAGGCAGATTTTGCAAATCTGTCCCAAATGCCTTTACTTCTTTAGAAGTTTGCACAGATTTGCATGCCATCTAAAACTTTGACAAAATTTCTATAGATGTATAGTAGAGAATATCCTGACTGGTTGCGTGTTGGCTGGAATGGAAACATCAATATGCAAAACAGGAAAATCCTACAAGAAGTAGTGAGTAATCTGTTGTACTGGGTTTGCTGACCGTGAAGCTTAAACTCAAGCAAATACCTTAAGCCCTGTTGGATATAAATAAACACAAATACTCTCACTAAAGAGAGACTAAACTTTGACTACCCAAACTACTCAAAGACTGATTTGCTTCCCTGTTTCTTCTCCACGGCAAGTTCAGGTTCCAGTACCCACTATTCAAGTGGTGGGTTCCCCTTCCTACCAATGAAAAGATAGTTCCAGCTAACAAAATGCTTTAAAACACTTTTTATTTAGTTTCACTGATATATATTTAAATTCAAACACTATTGTTAAAACACATCTAAAACTCACAAAGGATTTCTTTCTTAAACATTTCCAAACCACAAACCATTTCCAACCCATAAAACAAGGCAATGCCGACACACAAAGGACTTCCAAATCACAGGTACAATTCTTATCAATTAAAAAGACATACATGATGCAGATGAACAAGTCACCAGTCACAGAAACTGATGCTAGATGAATGGATCCTAGTTCACCCCAAGTTTCTTCCATGATTCTTCTTGTTATTCCATACCCCATTCCTAATAAGCCTGTTCTGCTTATACCCTTTTTCTCTCACTTGGGTGACTTTTACATGTACGATATTTCCTCAGACGTCTGTTTTAGATGAAAGGTCTAAAAGCGCCTTTCAAATACATAAATTTCAACTATCTCCCATTAATGCTATAAAGCTAACTTTTCAGAGTGCATAAATCTCTGAGCTATAAGCACATCAGTCATCGATATGCTGAATTATATCATCCATCTATTCTGCAAGCTTCCTTGAACTAAGCAACTTAAGAGTCAGTTTGCTTATTTTAACCCCAAATTAATCAAACCATTTTTTCATACGGTACTCTACTCTTCTTGAGCAGTAAAGTAGATGCCGTGACTAGAATCCTTTTTCTTTCAGACAGAGCTTCTGTATAGCTGTTCTATAGAGAGTGCTTTTTTAACTTCAAGCTTATTACTATTAACATTGACATTTTAAGAAATGAAGACAGATTATGGTTTAGGACCAAATGTTAACTAAACTGTTGGTTGGAAGTTTACTTATAACTGTTTGTGATCTTTCAACTGGCAGCTACTGTTGTTAAGAAAGGTAGCTTAGTAAATATGTAATCTCCTGCACAGGACAGTAAATACTCATCACAATACAGCCCAGTCTACCACAGTCAAAGCCCTTCCCACTAATGAAATCATCTCCAAGGAGAGCTGCCACAAGAAAGCAGTATCCATCATCACCGGCCCCACCATCCAGGCCATGCTTCTACTCACTGCTGCCATTGGACAGGAGCCACAGGAATCTTACATCCCACATTACCAGCCTGAGGAACAGTCACAACCCATCAACCATCAGGCTCCTGAACCAGCATGAGTCACCTCAACTCTGAAGTGATTCCACATTATGGACTCACTTTCGAGGACTCAGTAACTCATATTCTCAGAGTTATTTATTTATTTATTGATTGATTGAGTGATTGATTGTATTTGCACATTTTTCTTTTGCACATTGTTTATTTTTCAGTCTTCATTGATTATATTGTATTTCTTTGTTCAGTTGTAAATGCCTGCAAGAAAATAGATCACAAGATAGTTTTTGGTGACACATAGGTACTTCGATAATATATTTACTTAGAACTATATTATTCACAGGTAAGAATGCAGGTGGGCAGGAGAATCCAGGGGAGATGATGAGAATATGTAGGATAAAATGGGGCCAGTGTAAACATTGATGGTTGGCACAGATCCAGTGGAAAGAAGAACTTGTTTCTGTCCTGTGTCACTCTGTGACTCTGAATGCGGATAATTCATCCAATCCTTGACAGGTCAAAAACTGAGAAGATTAAATTCATACTTAATTTTTACATATGAAATATGACTGGGAAGATGTTTGTGAGATTTTAATCTGATTGTATCATTTGTACATTTGGCTATTAATTTTAATTCATTCAGAGGGAAGGATGGAAGTGGGTTGTCTGTTCAGGCAGGTGACTTGCAACTTTATGAGTCTCTTTTGGAAATTACATGGAAAATAGATTTTAATTTTAAGTGGGTTAATAAAACAATTGTGATATTCACTTTGAGATCTGAATAGTTGTAAATTCCCCATGAGTTACTATTGACCAAATGACTTACATCAGATTACTTGGTCTGCTAATTTGATGGAGCTGTGAACTATTTCAACTGTCTTAAAACAACAGAGTGAAGATCATCTGCCATTATAATATTGACCAATTTACAGACAACTGGGATTTCTCAAAGTGTGCTTGTTCAGGGGATTTAAGATCTCCTTTGGGATTTTTCTAATGAATCCTCCTAGGGTCCTGACCAACATCACCGCCTCAGCCACAGCCCCCATAACAAATTAATAGGTCATTCTTTGGGTTGCAGTTTATGAGGTGTTGCTAATTGGCAGTGATGTTTGGCTACACATAAAACTTAACACTACGAGGAGGTGATTTTTTGACTGTGAAATATTTAGATGCCTCAGGGTTGTAAGAAGATATTCGAGGTAATTTGATTTCTTTCCACATTAAATAGTTCTTCACCAGTGCACAGGGGTGAGCTTTTTTTTAGAACTGCTTCCTTCATTGAGACAAACCACAAATGGAAGTCTATTGATGTGTGCCGTTCTCCTATAGAACTTCTGCATCTGCTCTGGGGCCACTTTGAATATCAGTTTTCAATTATTCAGAATTCAAGCTTCAAGTTTGTTCATTGTCATTCATCAGTAGACAAGTTAAATGGATCTGATGCAACACAAAAAGCATAAAAGCATAAAAAACTCAACAAATATAAATACATAGACTGACTGTGTGTATGTAAAGTGGCACTAGGTACTAGTTACTTTCTCCATCTATCACCTCCCAGTTTCTCACTTCATCCCCCTCCCTCATACACCCACCTTTCCTGCACATGGATTCACCCATTATCTTCTAGGTTGTCCTCCTTCCCCTCCCTCCATCTTGTCATTCTGGTTTCTTTCCTCTTCCTTTCCAGTCCTGGTAAAGGGTTTTGGCCTGAAACTTTGAATTCAATTGAATTGACTTCATTACTTACATCTTTTGCATACGTGAGGAGTAACAATATTTATGTTAGGACTCCATCTAAATGTGCAACGTGCAATTGATAGTAATTTATAATAAATTTCTTGATTCTTTATTCCATTCTATAGATGCTATCTAATCTGTTTAGTTACCTTCAGCATAGTTCAAAGTAAATCTATTATCAAAATACATATATGTCACCAAATACAAACCTGAGATTCATTTTCTTGTGGGCATACTCAATAAATCCATAATCGAATAATAACCATAAAAGAAAGAATGAATGAATGCACCAATTTTGGATGTTAAACCAATGTGCAAAAGGTAATACAAAAAGAAAGAGGTAATGATAATAATAATAAAAATAAATAAGCAATAAATATCAAGAGCATGAGATGAAGAGTCCTTGAAAGTGTGTCCATAATTTATGAGAATACTTCAATGATGGGACAAATGAAGTTGAGTGAAGTTATCTCCTTTGGTTCAAGAGCCTGATGGTTGAGGGGTAGTAACTGTTCCCGACTGTAATAACTGTGCTGTAGCTCCTGAGGCTCACAAACCTTTTTCCTGATAACACCAGAGAGCAAATGGTGGGTGGTGGAGGCCTCTGGTGATGGATGCTGTTTTCCTGTGACGTTTCATGCAGATGTACTCAATGATGGAGAGGGCTTTACCATGATGGACTGGGTCGTATCCACAAATTTTTGTCAGATTTTCTGTTCAATGGCATTGGTATTTCCATACTAGGGTGAGGTGCAGCCAATCAATATACATTCCACTGCACATCTATAGAAGTATATCAATGCTTTAGATGCTATGCAGAACCTTCGCAACTTCCTAGATGTGTTGTTGTGCTTTCTTTGTAATTGCATTTATGGACCGGGCCCAGGACAGGCCCTCTGAGATAATAACACGGAAGAATTTAAAGTTGCTGACCCTATCTACCTCTAATGCTCTGGTGAGCACTGGCTCAGGGACATCTGATTTCCTTCTCCTGAAGCCAATAATCAGCTGCTTCATCCTGCTGACATTGAGTCAGATGTTGTTGTTATGTCAGGTCTTAGGCAGATTATTAATCACCCTCCAATATACTGATTTATCACTACCCTTGATTCAGCCTAAGACAGCAGTGATTGCACAAGGAGGTATTGAGGCCAAGGTCTTGGATCTTACTGATTCATTTTGAGGGGATGATAGTATTGAATGCTGAACTATGTTTGCTAAAGAACATCCTGGTGTATGCATTTTTGCGGTCCACACGTCCCAGGGTTGAGAGAATAACCAATGAGGTGGTATCTGCTGTGGGTCTGTTGTACCGGCAGGCAAATTGGAACAGATCCAAGTTGCTCCTCAGGCAGGAGTTGATATGTTTCTTCAGCAACCTCTGAAAACACTTTATAACACTGGATGTAAATGCTACTGGATGATAGTCATTGAGGCAGGTTACCACATTCTTCTTAAGTCCCGATATAATTGAATATCCTTCCTGAAGCTGCTCGCATGTCAGCCTCAGTGACTGAAATCACAGTATCATCAGAGGCTGTTGGAGTTCGTGATGGTTTCTTCATGTTTTGATAGTCAAAATGAGCATAGACGGTATTGAGCTCATCTTGAAGCGAAGGCCTGTTGTCACATAGGTTTGATGTACCTTTATAAGGGGTGATAGTAGTCAAGCACTGCCAAAGCTGTCGAGCATCCTTTGTTGATCTAAGTTTAGTCCAGAATTGCCTCTTTGCCTGTGAGATGGCTTTCTGGAGATTGTACCTGGACTTCTTGTAACTTGCTTGGTCACCAGACTTGAATGCCTCTGCACTGGCTCAGCAGATTTTGATATCATGGCTTACATAGGGCTTCTGATTGGGGAAGACACTGAATAATTTTGTGGGTACACACTCGTCTACAATTTATTTAATAAAGTCTGTGACAACTGTGGTATAGTCATTCAGATCCATAGGTGAGTCCTTGAACACAGCCCAGTCCACCAACTCAAAGCAATCCCATAACTGCTCCTCTGCTCCCCATGACCACCTCTTTGTTACTGTGTGTTACTCTGGAAATTCGTCATCTGCAAAATCTTTTCTGTTTTTTGTAGAGCACCAGCAACTGCTCTAGGGCCATTTGAATATCAGATTTCAATGGTATATTGTTGCTAGATTTATGCGTTAGCAATCTCTGACTGTAATTAATATTTTACCAATTCAGTTATTTTTCAACCAATATCATTGTCTGTAGCTGTTCCCTTCTGGTGTCAACTTTCAAGCCGTTTCTCTGTTGCATTCTCCTTGAGGCAAGGTTAGCTATTTTGCAGCCTGGGAAGCCAAAGAAAATCCAGAGAACTTAATCCTATGTATGCATCTAAAGAAACACATATTAAAGAAAGAAGATGGATCTGTAAGCAGACCAGAGGACACAAGCATTGAATAGAAGGACATACCTTCTGAACAGAGTTGAGGACGAATTTCGTTAGCCAGAAGATGGTGAAGCTGTGGAATTCATTGACATAGACAGATGTGGAGGACATGTCATTGAGTATATTTAAAGAGGAGGTTGATAGGTTCTTGATTAATTAAGGTTGTGGTTAGAAAACAGGGGAATAGAGATGAGAGGAATAATAAATCAGCCATCATGGAATGGTGGAGCCAACTGTATGGTTTGAATGGCCTAATTCTGCTCCTATGTCTTATGGTCTCCTATAATTTCCCTTGACTTTGCCCATACTTCTCACTGCTTCAGTGAAGTAGCCAGCATAGTCAGAGACCCTGCTTCACAACAGACATTCATTTAGCCAGAAGATGCAGAAGCCTGGAAACATGTACTACCAGGAATACTGTCAGTTTCTTTTCTACTGTTATTAGACTATTAAATAATTCACTGTTATGATAAGATGGACCATTGACCTCAAAATCTACTTAGTTATGAACCTGCACGTCTCTGACTGATTACCTGCTCTTCACTTCCTTTGATGCACATTATTTTGCATTCTATTCATGTTTTCTCTTGTTCAACCCTAATGGACTGTGTAAGGAATTGACCTATATGGACAGTATGCAAGGCAAACATTGTATCTTGGTATATGTGACAATCATAAACCAACTCCAATTCCAGTTCTTTCGTTTCCCTCAGGTAGGTTGGGTGTTAAAGAATGTGTATGGTACGCATATCTTCAACCATCAGAGCCTTGGATATAAGAACCAGGAAGCCATGTTGCACCTGCAAAACCTTTGGCTGCACCCAGTTTTGTTTACAGCTCTGGTCAGAAGGATCTCAGGCTTTGCACAGAACGCATCTGTGCCTGTATCGGCCTGCAATAGCTATAAGCAGAGTTTGACCAAGCCTAGATTGCTTTATCTTGCTACTGAAGGCTGAGGCAGGCCTCAGAGATGTATACAGTACTGTGCGCATATGTATTGCTAAGGTGCCTAAGACCTTTGCACACTACTGTATCTGTCAATGTGGAGCAGAGATCAAGTTTGTAAATCTGTCGGGAGCAAAGCATAGTGGGAATGGAGTTGGTGGAGCACCATGGGAGGGGTGTAAGAAAGGTGGCAGAGAAGGAGTGCTGGGACGTGGGGGTGGTGGGGGAACAGACACATCCAGCCCTAATCACCAGGCAAGATCATTGGATTCCAAACAATTGGCTTATTTATCATTACAGAATGTCTCTCTGATGCTTTCTGCTCCCTCCCCTCTCCCTACCCCCTCCCACTCTCAGTCCACAATAGAGACCATATCAGAATCAGATTTATCATCACTCACATGAAATGTGTTTCTTTTAATGCAGCAGTACAGTGCAATACATAAAATTACTACACTTTTTTGCAAAAGTCTTAGGCACCCTTGCTATATATATATAGTAGCCTGGGGAAAAATGCACATGCAGTACAACAAATACTTTTGGGTCTTTAATTTCTTTACCTGTTTTAGATGTTTTAATGCAGGAAGAGGATAACAAAATAAAAGTGACAAAAAGAATTAAAAAAACACAGTTCCTGCTGTTACAATCTCAGTTTAATTTCAGCCCACACCCTTGTTACATATGCAGTATGAAAATAACTAAAACAAAATATGCAAAGTTTTAAATTTGATCAGAAAGTCTTTCTTCTTTTTTTCTTTTTTTTTTGGTAGTATCCTCAGAATGGACTGCCCTGTCCCTTTTTTTCCCTTCCTTCCTTTTTTTGTAGTGTAGTGTTTTTTTCTTCATTTAAGATTTAAAGTTTTTTTCCTCTCCATGAATTGATAAGAAGAGAATTATCTATCTTCTTTTTTATTATATACTACATATTAGCTTAACACTATGTATGATTTTGATAATGTCTATTTTGCTCTTTGTTTGTATTGTTATTGATACATATATTTGAGATAATTCTCTGTTTGTTTGTATTTACGCCCCTTTTAAATCAATAAAAAGATTAATAAAGAAAGAAAATAGACAAAACCAATATAGTAGTGGCGATTCTAAAAAACAGTACAAACAATGTTAGAATGCCACCAACTCTGTACCTAAAATACAAGATTGAAAACATGGATAAATACATCTCATCTTAACTAAACAATATACTCACTTCGGCACACACGTGCTTAACTTCCAAACACGTATAGGCTAGATTCTGAAATGAGTTATCCTCGCTCACGCCACATAAACAGAGATTAACACACTCAACACACATAAAAGTTGCTGGTGAACAGTTGTTGTGTTCACCAGCAACTTTTATGTGTGTTGCTTGAAATACCCGTATTGGCAGATTTCCTCGTGTTTGCGTTTTTATTAACACACTCACATTGCTCTGTTGCATTCACATTTGGTCATGAAACAATAAAGAAAGACAAAATGAAATTTTACAATATATTGCTTTGGAGTTTAAATTACTAAAAAGACTAACCTACTAGGCCAATAAGGAACTTCAAACAACCACGCTATCCAGCGCCAATACCTTACTCATGAAAAACTAAAGCATCCACATGTAAAACATGTCAAGTTACTGATATTCCAGATTTACAAACAAGTGTAAACAAATTGACATGGATATTATCAGATATTATACACCTTTCCTCACCAAACCTGGGAAAAGCACTCGAACATCGTCCTCTTTAGCAAATGGTAACTCATCTTTTCACTCCATCCGTGCAAAGCGACATCACCATTTTCTCTTAAAGGCACAGGCAACTACTATATTAGCATTACCAGAGTGAACTTTAACAATAAAAATTGATATTCAATGGTCACCTGGTTACATATATTTGCCTAAGACTTTTGCACAGCATTGTAAAACCCTCACTAATTTTTATAGATGCACTGTAGAAAGCATTCTTCTAGGGCGCATCACAACCTGGTATGGAAGTTGTCCTGTCCAAGACCGAAAGAAGCTGCAGGAGATCGTGAACACAGCGCAGCACATCACACAAATCAATCTTCCATCCTTGGACTCACTTTACACCTCACGCTGTCGGAGCAGTGCTGCCAGGATAATCAAAGACACGATCTACCCTGCCAATACACTTTTCATCCCTCTTCCCTCTGGGAGAAGGCTCAGGAGCTTGAAGACTCGTATGGCCAGATTTGGGAACAGTATCTTTCCAACTTTGATAAGACTGCTGAACGGATCCTGACCCAGATCTGGGCCGTACCCTCCAAATATCCGGACCTGCCTCTTGGTTTTTTTGCACTGTCTTACTTTCCATTTTTCTATTTTCTATTTATGATTTATAATATAAATTTTTAATATTTACTATGTTTTACTATTTTTAGTATTTAATAGTTGTAAACCAGAGAGCAGGAAGCGCAGAATCAAATATCGCTGTGATGATTGTACATTCTAGTATCAATTGTTTGGCGACAATAAAGTAAAGTAAAGTAAAATTATAAAAGGCATAGGATAGGATAGATTGTCAGAGTCTTTATCCCAGTGTGGAAATATCTAGTCCTAGAAGGCATACATTTATTGTGATAGAGGTGAATGATTAAAGATGTGTGGGGCAAGTTTTTAAACAGAGTGGTAGGTTGCTGGAGTAGACTTCCAGAGGTGGTGGTGGAAACAGGTCGAGGCATTTATGAGGTATTTAGATATGCAAAAGATCATAAGACCATAAGACATAGGAGCAGAATTTGTCCTCCATTTGATCATAGCTAATATATTTCCATTCCCTTGCCTGTAACCATTGACACCTTTACTAATCAAGAACTTATCAACCTTTGCTTTAAATATACCCCATGAATTTACAGGGAATGGAAGTATATGGATCATGTAGAGGCGAAGTTCAATTTGTTAAACTTAGTTTATTTTGACACCATAGTCAGCACAGATATTCTGGGCTGAAGGGCCTGTTCTTGTGCTGTACTGTTCTATATTCTGTACATTTTAAGAAAAATACAGAAAATCTAATAAAACCTTTGAAAATGTTGGGAAAAATATTTCCTTTGGCAAGGTGACTGATGCTAGTTTTTAATTTAATTACACGCTGCAGGTATCCACTTGACCAACCAAGACTGCTTGCCTTTGAGAATTTGGTGCTGATCCACCATCTTGATCTTCTGCATTCTTCAAGTAAGGGTGATCAAACAGTCTTGAAGATGATAGAGCAATGACAATTTACTTTCTCATCAGGAAAATATACCTCCTGAAGAAGAACCTATGTGGGTCGGTGCTCCCATGAAGGGTCTCAGCCAAAAATATCGACTATTTATTCCTCTCCATAGATACTGCCTGACCTGCTGAGTTCCTACATTTTTTGTGTGTTGCTCTGGATTTCCAGCATCTGCAGGATCTATTCTATTTATTATTTTCTCCTTTGGATGACAGTGGTTGGGGATTTGGGAGATGCTGGATTAGTTTGGGTGAGTCATTGTATTTTGTGGATGCTACATATTCCTACCTGATGACATTAGACGTAAGGCAAAGAACCAAAGCAAAGATAAAGAGATTATCTTTTGAATAAAACATTGAGAAAAGTAATGAGATGGCCAAAGAGGTTCTATGAGTACAGATCAGCAGACAACATTAAAGGAAATTTAAGTATCTTTTATTAATACTATATAAAAGGATGGTCAAAGAATAGGAAATAAAAATAAATTTTGAATGGGATGAGAGAGAAGACCTGAGGCACTAATGATGATTTGTGCCTACCTATATTGAAAAGGTGCTGTCAATGTCATGGTAAAGGCAAGGATTGTGTGCAAAATGGACAAGATAAAAATAGATGAAGGTTGTTAGCACTCAATGGAGAAAGCTCAACCTGTCTGGATAAATACATCAGAAGTTCCTGAGGAAAATAACTGGAGATTGCAGAGTTTCCGTACACAATTTTTCCCTTTCGATACGGCGATAGTTCAGCAGATTTACAACTGAGAATCATATGTCTCTGTTAAAAAAAATGTACAGAGCACATACATGGCATTTTATTCAATAACATTGTTGGTTGAATTTTGGGGGTGTTGGGGCTGGATTGTGCTGACTTTTGCTGGCTATTTGGGAATCTCCATCTTCAAGATTTGAAACTAACAAGATCGAAACAGAGAAACATATATTTCTACAGCGCATTACAGGCCCTTCGGCCTCCAATGTTGTGCCAACTATGTGACCTACTCTAGAAACTGTCTAGAATTTCCCTACTGCATTGCCCTCTATTTTTCTAAGCTCCATGTTCAAAGGTTCAAAGGTACAATTTAATGTCAGAGGAATGTATACAATATACATCCTGAAATGTTTTTTCTTCACAACCATCCACAAAAACAAAGGAGTGCCCCAAAGAATGAATGACAATTAAATGTTAGAATCCCAAAGACCGCCTCCCGCGCGTAAGCGGCAGTGAGCAACAATCCCCTCTCCTCCCACCATCACAAAATAGCATCGGCACCTCCATCAAGCACTCAAGCATAAGCAAAGCAATAGCAAAGACACAGACTTGCAGTTACCCCAAAGACATGACGTTTCACCTGGTATTTGACATACCACAGTTCTCTCTCTCCCTAATAAGGGAGAAAGAGATGTCTCCATTTTGTCAGCGAGCGGGGAGACATAACAAACCACTCACTGGTTTATGATGTTAAAAGAGTCTTTTAGAAGATTCTATTGTATCCTCTTCTACCACCTTCGCTGGCAGTGCATTCCATGCACCCACCACTCTGTGTGAAAAACTCACCTCTGACATCCCCCTTGTACCTACTTCCAAGCACATTAAAACTATGCCTCCTCGTGTTAGCCTTTTCAGCCCTTGGAAAAAGCCTGTCTGTCTGTCTCTCTCTCTCTCTTTCTGTCTCTCTGATTATCTCTCTCTCTCTCTCTCTATCTATCTATCTCTCCTAATCACACGAGGAAATTTGGAATGTCACCATGCCACAGGAGTTCTCATGGAGTCTATTGGTGGAGAGTAGAATTTACCAGTCTAATTCTGAAGAACCACTACTGAGACCTTATGCTGAAGGTCTCTTCTAGTTACCTCCTTCTGTTGAGGGAAATGAAGATCATTTGCCTCCTTCTGCTCTCTACTCTTTCACTCTCTCTCCCTCTCTCTCTCTCTATCTATCTTAATCAGCATTAACAGTACTTTTATCACTTGTATATACAATATTATCACAGACTTGACCTTGTGTCTCTCCACCTTAACCCCAATCTGCTACTTAAAACATATCTGTTTTCTGAGTTTCCAGGTCTGCTGAAAGCTTTTAACTCTTGTTTATCTCTCCACAGATACTGCATGACCCTCTCGATATCTCCGGCATTTCCTGTCTTTATTTCTGGGTTCCTGTAAACCTGCACAACAAATACATCGCTCCTTTAAGACATGTGAATTAAATTATACCAAAGTAAAGGACATGAAGAAACAGAGAGGTCTAAGTAGAACAGAGCCGGAATTCTTTAAAGCAGCAGTAGTACTCTACAAGTGCAGTGAAAGTGTGGCTAGCAAGGGACTGTGGATCCTGGGCTTCGTAGGAGGATGGCCTCTTTCCATGCCACTACAAATATGAAGTAAAAACTACAGATATTAGGATGAAAGGTTTGTTGAAAGGTGGAAAGATTAAAAAAAAGAATCAGTAAATGAATAAACTCTTCTCAGGCTTCCTGGTATTGCTTTTAACTGGCATTTCGATGACAAACTCTGCCACCTTCATCAGAGTTGATGCCTGGACACGTCCAGTCCGATAGTATTTAGACCCCCTTCCTCCATCCCTCCTGATTGGTTAGTCCTCATCCAATCAGGTTTCCACTGTCCCACCTTGAATACAATCGAATTAGCGGACTTCAATGCACAGCCTATTATCACCTAGTGCAGTGGTCCACAAACTCCGGGCTGCGGACCGATAACAGGTCGCGAAGCATGCACGGGTGCAGTGGTAGCCAGAATGCACCCAGTATATCTTTAAGAACAAAAGCCGAAATAAACAAGCTAATTAATTAGGTGCCCCCCGGTACTTAAATGCCGCTCAGCCCGGCAAGTAAATGTCGGCCCAGATCAGAAGCGACAGCCTGGCTTTCCATGTGCCCCTGAATTCAAGGCATTGTGGCCTTCTCTGGATTTTCCATTTCCTGAAAAGTTTGTGGAAGAACTGTGCCTGAACAAAGCGATGCAAGGATGGGTGGACTGGGGTTTGAGGTAGCACAAGATTTGCCCCAAAGTTCTGAGATCAAGCAACCTCTCAGATGGGGTTCTGACCAATATATGAACATGTGTACATAGGAACCTGAATTTCAGTGAATAGTATCATGCTATCTCAAAGCTGCAAATTACATTCTCTCCTCTAAACGGTTAGCTGGTGAGAACACCCTCTGTGACTATCCCAACAATTTTGATTGTGTTTGTGCTCTTTTCAGCTCAGGGAACACAAACACCTCCAGAAATATCACCATGTGACCGCCCTACTTTGTAATTTTCATGTTCGCATTTAACAAATGTTTTTATTCTGTTTAGACACTTTGATACGTATGAGCTTTGAACTTTATCCAAGAAATACCCATGAGAAATAATCTGTAGTGATATGTGTTTTCTCTGACACTCGGGATCCTTGTGGTGTTTTGGTTCTTTTGAAGAATGATGCTCCGTGGCTGCTTGCCTGCCATTTAGTATTTTTTTCTGTGACTCTCTAAGCACAGAGTTATACAGTAACAGCAGGGTATAGATTCTCAGCAAAGTTTACTGCACAGTGTCTACTGACCCCATTTAATCCAACTGCAGATGTCACAGTGGCTACATTGATCATGTTTAGCTTTAATGGTAGGAGAAATGTACATTGCTGTCAGTTATCCGCTGGACAAGATCCAAAAAGAGAGGCAATATTAACCTGCACAGAACTTCACAGTAACAGCTTTCAGAGTTGTAACGCACTCATAGGTATAGATTATTTGTTTATATATTTCTTTATTTAGCGATATAACATGGTAACAGGTCCTTCCAGACCAATATGTCTGTGCAGCCAATTATACTCATATAGCCAATTAATTTACTAAGACACACATCTTTTGAGTGTGGGAGGAAACTACTACAATCATGGTAAGAACGTACAGATTCCTTACAGGCAGTGTAGGTTTTTGCAAATAAAAACGGCTGAGGTATTTTAGTTTTAAGAAAAACCGTAATAACCTTATTGTACTCCAAGCACTGAACACAAAGTGTAGTAAAAGTAATTGACATAATTACATCATGGCATCAGGTCAACTTCTTAAAGTGAACCTGAACTCACTTTCAGTGTTTTCAGCTTTCAGCGCTCTGCAATCTCTGAGAAGATTCCAGAAGCGGGAACCTCGTGGGACGGCGCACGAGCATACGTCGGATTCCATTTTGCCAATTAAAGCTTCCACTGTTTGCCTTTTAAAGTGACAAGGGAGACTGAAACATCAAGGTGAATGCAGAAGGTGAGCACTGCCTGCCTGCCTTTTTATTGCTGGGGGATCACTCTGCTACCAGAGAGGGGAGACTGCCTTTCGATCGCCGGTGAGATTGCTCACTGCAGGAGACGGAAAGGCCTGGCACTGTGCCCAGACAATGTTACCCAGGTTTTCTGCATTTTGGATATTTACTATACAATAAACGTTTTTCAGTCTTATAATTTCTTCATATTCTATATTTTTGCCCGATCTTTCGAATTTTCTTTTGTGTGGTGAGGGGTATTTGAGGTTGATGTGCCTGTTCATTTTTGTTTGTTTATTTTGTGGGGGAGGAGGGATTTGGGATTGATGTTCGTGATGTCGTTCTTTTCTTTCTTGGTTTCTTGGCTATCTAGAGAAGATGAATTTCAGAGTTGTATACTTTGAAATTTTAGAACCTTGAACCTTGTCAGTGACTGTGTATGTTTCCACATTACATTACCCTAAAACAAGAGCAGAATTGAACACAGGCCACTGGTGCTGTAATAGTATTACACTAACTGCTTGGGTCCTGTGCCACGCCAAACTATCAGGTTGATCAAGCACCTGTGATAGAGTTTGAACTTCAAATCCTCTGATGGCCATATAAACCAGTGAGGACAGTCACATTGTAAGATGGTAAGATTATAAGATGGCGGTGCATTCAGTCATAGTGGCTTCAACTGGGTCAACAAAAGGTGCTACTATCGTATTTAGGCATATTTTTAATGACTGCCATATCTTACTGAACATTAAGAACTTCGTGAACAGCAGATGAATTCCATCAGTGAGTGGCTTGCTGGCAGAGAACATGAAGGAGCTGTGCATTGTACTGCTGCCTGAGTCGAGTGTGGCTTCCTGTCTAATAGGGAGAGACCATCTTGGTTGCTTTCCTGTGATCGCAAGACTCTTTTGGACATTGTTAATATGGAATGCCACAACTCTGACTCACTGATTTATTGGCTGAAAGCAGGGTCAGATGGCAGGAGAGCACGGTGGCCTTGGTTGTGGTGAGAACTAGATCTGAAACCATGGTGTCACCTATCTATAGCTGCCGGGAGAGAGGTATCAGAGCCAGCACACTGCACCAGGAGCAGAGTGGTGCAGCATACAGGCTGGAGATGGTTCCTCATGCCCACTTGTCCCCCAGTACCTCCCCCCCCACCCCCCCGTAATCGCGCAACAGAACAATCGACTCAGGCTCTGGAGATTTTACCTGATTGTATTGCTGATATCCGAGATGTGCTTTTGCTATCTTGTATGTGCGAGGACAAGGCCTTAAACCATAGTGTTACCTGTTTACGGCTGCCAGGAGTGAGGCATGAGAACCAGTGAGCTCCTCTGGGGGTGATGTGGTCCGGCATCACGGCTGGAGTCAGTGCTGCATTCACTCCGCAGAAGACAAGCTCTATTGTGGTCGTCTGCTGATTTCAGCACTGCTAGATGGCTTGAGTTCGGACTCTTTTATTGAATGGCTGTAACTTTCAATGTTATACGTACTAAATATTCTTTGTGCAGTGTGTGACTGTTAGTATTCTGCTTTTCACCTTGACCCTGGAGTAACACTGTCTCATTTGGCTGTATTCATGAGTATTCATGCATGATTGAATGACAATTACTTGAATTGAATTGAATTTGATTGAATTGTCCAGAAGGTCACAAGGTCCATTCTTTAGGCATCATCCTAGAGTGATTTCCTTCATTGTAGTGGTTAGCACAACACTTAACAGTACAGGCAGCCTGGGTTCAATTCCCGCTGCTGTCTGTAAGAAGTTTGTATGTTTTCCTTGTGACTGCATGGGTTTCTTCCGGGTGTTCAGTTTCCTCACACAGTCCAAAGACATACTAGTTAGTAGGTTAGTTGGTCATTGAAGTGGTCTCATGCCTGGCTAGGATTAAATTGGGGGAATGCCTGGCAACGTGGCTTAAAGAGCTGGAAGGGCCTATTCTGCATTCTATCTCAGTAAATAAATAAAAAAAACCCTCAAGATAGTATATCATGACATATACGTACTTTGATGATAAATTTACTTTGAACTTTGAACCTTGAATTTCTCTCCTGCGTTGTGTTCTATGATTTTATCATGCTGGCGTCACTATTATTGATCCTGCACTGCACAAGTCCACACCACACAGAATATTTTCATTAATAGAGCATGTCGCCTGCCATGAGCGACAAAGCTGTCTCTGATACGTAAGTGGTCCTCTGCACAGTCTGAGAGAGCCCATCCGTTTCAGTGACCATTGACTTTAATGGAGACGGGACACCAACAACAATGAGGAATTGCATGGCTGCCACTGATAACTTACTGTGGTTTTTGTTGTGGGTGTCATCAATATTAAACTCAGGCACTTTGTCCATGAAAGAGACAAACTACTTTGCCCAATGGCTGTGAAGAATTGCCTTGCCCTCAACTCCTGGGATTCAGCACCGGAGAGCAAAATCAGCCCTTTGTTGAATGGGATTGTAAGGCTTCTTAAAATGTGCCCAATACTTTTTGAGAATTGCTTGTCGAATCCTGAGATTAAGCATGTCAAAGGAAAACCACTTGCAATATCAAGAATATAAAAGAGACCATTACTATACATGAAAAGGAAAATAAAACATGCGATGCTCATCTTAAGAGCTTAGAAAATGGTGAATAATATTCAGCACCAAATCTGGATTGTTTTGTTTTTGTTTTTGAACCACAATTTATTGTAATTTATTATAATGCATGCAATACATAGTCAAAGTATTCCAGGAAGACCTGTGAGATGTTTTTATAAATACAAACATTTATTTAAAGAAACTCAGAGCTCTGCGCAAAGTGTATAATGCAGAATATTTATTAAAAGATGTTTTGCAAAGTCAGACAGGAGTTCAAAATTCAAATTAGTCAAAACATTTTTATGCAAGTTAATGAAGGTCCAAACTATGCTGAATGCTTGCTGAAAAAGAAACTGTTCTACTTGAATTGTACCTCAAGTGTACAACACACCATCTTTTCAGCAATTTGACACACACTCAGTGGCCACTTTATTAGGTATCTCCTGTATCTAATAATGTAGCCACTGAGTGTATGTTCATGGTCTTCTGCTGCTGCGGGACATCCACTTTAATGTTCTACCTGTTCTGCATTCAGAGATGCTCTTTTGCATTCCAATGTTGTAACACCTGTTTACTTGAGGTACCATCGCTTTCCTGTCAGCCTGAACCAGTTTGGCCATTCTCCTCTAACCTCGCTCATTAATGTGGCATTTTCGCCCACCGATCAGCCACTCACTGGATCTCTTTTGCTTCTTACACTATTCTCTGTAAACTTCAGAGACAGTTGTGTGTGAAAATCGCGGGAGATCGTCAGTTTCTGAGATTCTCAAACCACCCTATCTGGCATCAATAATCATTCTAAGGTCAAAGTCACTTAGATCACATTTTTTCCACTTTCTGATGTTTTGTCTGAACAATAACTGAACCTCTTGTCCACGCCTGCATGCTTTTATGCATTGAGTTGCTGCCACATGATTGGCTGCTTAGATATTTTCATTAAAGAACAGGGGTACAGATGTTCCTAATAAAGTTGTCGCTGAGAGTAAGTTCATGATTCAAGTCCTGTACAGTTACTTGTTAAAAGGAATTCTGCTTTTTCAGCTCTCAGATAGACTTTCAGTGAGTAGAATTACAGAGAATTAAAGGTTCAAAAGGTTCAAAGGTTCATTTTATATACACAGAATACAACTGAGATTCAGATAGCTGTATAATACTTGGTGTGTGGCCAAGTGGTTAAGGCGTTCATCTAGTGATCTGAAGGTTGCTAGTTCGAACCTTGGCTGAAGCAGCGTGTTGTGTCTTTGAGCAAGGCACTTAACCACACATTGCTCTGTGATGACACCGGTGCCAAGCTGTATGGGTCCTAATGCCCTTCTCTTGGACAACATTGGTGTCGTGGAGAGAGGAGACTTGCAGCATGGGCAACTGCTGGTCTTCTGTACAACCTTGCCCAGGCCTGCGCCCTGGAAACCTTCTAAGGTGCAAATCCATGGTCTCACGGGACTAACAGATGCCTAAAAAATAATACAGAAAAAACATGGGATTTATTGAGGCCCCCTCCTGCATGAAAAAGAAAAAGAAGAAAATTTTGCAAGTCCCAACCCCCCCAACCACTCCCTTGCACAAAAACTAACAAATCATTCACCCGGCACAGACATGGCAGCTAAAACATCAAACCCCAAATACCCTCCATCTCTCCTTCACACAAAAACTAACAGACCATCCCCCCAGGCACAGCAACTAAAACGTCAAACCCCAAACACATGCCCTCCCGCCCCACCTCTCCCTCACACAAAACTAATGGATCGCCCACCTGGACACGGACACAGCAGCTAAAACATCAAATCCCAAATACCCTCAACATCCCCTTCACACAAAAACTAACAGATCACCCACCCAGACGTGGACATAGCAGTTAAAACGTCAAACCCCTAACCCCCAAATTCAACCCACGCAAAAAAATTCAGTTACAATAACATCAAACACTCAGTCCCTCCCTCACCCAAAAATCAGTGGCAATAACATCAAACACCCGACCCCTTCACCCAAAATAATATCACATCGCCCATCCACCAATCTAAACAAGAAAGAAAACACACAAAAAAATGGAGACCAATATAAATTACAGTCCACACCGATAATCATATATGTCTCAGAATTTCAAAATATTAATATGAAAGGATGCAACATCCAGCCCGACTGATGAAAACACTTTTCACTTGAGGCCCTCGGTTAGTCGGGCCGACCATGTGCATTGTTCCGAGCTGTCTAGATACCTAAGCCAGGGCAGCACGATAAGGAGAACAAGCTGTTGCCCATGTAGCAGACTCCCTCTCTCCATGTAGCTGATGAATCCAAAAGAACACCAGGCACCGATACAGTTTGGCACCAGCGGCAACGCAGGAGTTGCCAGTCCGTGTTGAATGCAATGTAGGACTGCCTTAGGAACTACAGCTCTGGATTTTTCCTCAGGGTTTACTCTCAAAGTCTTTCCCTTAGGTGGGTATCGCCACAAGGCAGTGGAGGGTTGAAATAAAATTTTTCCTCTTTCTACTTTGCACTAGCCTCCCCACAACATACTTAATTTAACTTGAAGAGATTAACCTTCTGTTCCTCTCTACCTCCTATAGATTAACCTCTTCAATATAATTAGCATCAATCCTTCCCTGAGCTGCAAAGTTCTACAGTCTGTCACTTTCTGGTGAGAGATTCCTGGGGTGGCAGGACTTTCATATGAAGAAAGACTGGATGAATTAGGCTTGTACTCGTTGGAATTTAGAAGATTGAGGGGGGATCTGATTGAAATGTATAAAATCCTAAAGGGATTGGGCAGGCTAGATGCAGGAAGATTGTTCCCGATGTTGGGGAAATCCAGAACAAGGGGTCACGGTTTGAGGATAAAGGCAAAGCCTTTTAGGACTGAGATTAGGAAAAACTTCTTCACACAGAGAGTGGTGAATCTGTGGAATTCTCTGCCACAGGAAACAGTTGATGCCAGTTCATTGGCTATATTTAAGAGGGAGTTAGATATGGCCCTTGTGGCTAGGGGGATCAGAGGGTATGGAGGGAAGGCTGGTGCAGGGTTCTGAGTTGGATGATCAGCCATGATCATAATAAATGGCGGTGCAGGCTTGAAGGGCCGAATGGCCTACTCCTGCACCTATTTTCTATGTTTCTATGTTTCTGAATACTGCTTTGGATATATCCATGGCAGGAACTCCCACTCAGTGGCCACTTTATTAGGAACAACAGTACACATGATAGTTAATGCAAATATCTAATCAGCCAATGATGCGGCAGCAACTCAATGCATTAAAGCATGCAGACATGGTCAAGAGGTTCAGTTGTTGTTCAGGCAAAACATCAGAATAGGGAAGAAATGCCTTGTGAGTGACTTTGGCTGTGGGATGATTGTTGATGCCAAATCAGGTGGTATGAGTATCTCAGAGTCTGCTATTCTCCTGGGATTTTCATGCATAGCAGTCTCTAGAGTTTACAGAGAATGGTGCAAAAAACAAAAGAAGGACCATGCTGCTGAGAGGGAAAGAAGTGGTCTGACTACAACAGTTTTTGTAGGCAAGAAGGGGTAGCGAGGTGCAGATACATCTCCATCAAAGGAGGTGAAAGGCACTTCTTTTCTCCCCTAGCCTGTAGGTCACCCTTGGTCAATGTTTAACACCTGTTTAGCTCACTGATCAGCATCACATGAAGCCATGGGAGCAGGTAGTGGATGGTCCTCTGAATAGCTAGTGTATATCACAAGTCCTGGTAATGCAACCACTAATACCAGGTGGGCAATCTCTGAAGAATATTGGTAATGGCAAGGGTCACCCATCTTATAAGGACACTGCCCAGAAGAAGAAAATGGCAAACCACTTCTGTAGCAAAATTTACCAAGAATAATTATGGTCAGAGAGCATGATCGTCGATGTCATAATTCACGGATCATAATGAAGTTGATGCTATCTGAGAAAGCTTCTGATATGTTAATCAGGCAGTTACTTGTGAAATGTGGCTTGGTTTTAAGCTGGAAAAGAGTTCAAGGAGCTTCAAGAATGTTGTAGGCATTCACCGTTTGTGAGTATACAGAACCAGAATCTACTCTGCATACATTAAGGTTACTTCTTGAGCTTCAAGCAGAAGAGAAAAAATGATCAAAGCCCAGCTGGTTGAATGGAAGGCCAGAAAGAAAGGAATCACTAGAGATATGAAAACAGAGGATTCATCAGATGATATTGTGGATGAGAACACCAAGAGGAAAGATCAGATCATAAAGGAAGCAATAAAAGGATTAGTAAGAGAATACCCCTGTGAACTAAACGCACTTTCTTAAGATCAAGATGCACAAGTCGAAAGAAGGAGGATGGCATAAATGTTATGGAAATGAAAAAGAATAATCAAGACCTAATTTCTAGAGAAATTATTAAATTCAGAGATACTCACAAGAAATTGGAAGAAGAAAAAGAAAGGCGAGCAAAAGGGAGACAAGAAGTTGAAAAGGAGAGACGGAATTGAGAGAAAGAACATGAGCAAGAAAAAGAATGGATTCCCGTAAGATAGAAGTGGCCTGGACGCAGAGGCTTCTATGGGGACAGCGAAAGAAGTTACTGTCTTTTTTAAACATAGTTTTTACAATTGCAAGACCCTGCTGGACATTAAGAACTTAAAGTACTGCAGATCTACCCCATCAGTGAGTAGCTTGTTGGCAGGGAAGCTGAAGGAGCTGAACTTGGTGCGGACTATGATGCTGCGTGTGACAGAGTTGTATCGGTGCACAAAGGGGGTGTGCAGTGTAACAGCAAGTGATTGTCTTAGTTGCTTTTCTTCACAAGACCCTGTTGGACATTGGTGGTGTGGAATGTTGCAAGTCTAATTTATTTGTTTACTGGCGAAGTCAGGGCAGATGGCAGGGGAGCTATGTGGTCTAAGTTGTAGTGAAGACAAGGCCTTAAGTCACGGTGTCAACTATTTGCAGCCACCCAGGGGAAGGTGTCGGAGTCAGGTGCTTCACCAGAGTGCCAGAGGCGACATGGCATGGTGTTCTCAGGATGCTGGAGTTTGTGCTGCCCCCAGTGTTCACTCAGCAGAAGACAAGCGCCATTGTCTTTGACTGTAGACTACTGCAACATTCATGGACTCGTGGTCTTGGACCCTTGTGAGACTGTATTTTACCGATATCTTACGTGGGCTTGCTATCCTATATGTGCTCTGTGCTGTGACTGACTGTTGGCACTGTGTTTTGCACCTGGGCCCTGGAGTAAACGGTTTCATTTGCTGTATTCATAGGTACTCGTGTTCGGTCGAATGACAATCAAACTTGAACTTGAACTTCAGAGAGAAAGAAGCTCGGACAGGTACACAAACAAAGATTGAAGTAGGTCCAGAGAGAAAAGCCGAGAGAAGGAGAGTAAAGGTGTCCAGGGCTGTCAGAACCATTTCCAAGACTCAGCTCCTACAGCCACCACAGAGGGGGCCCCAGAACCTGTGATCGTTTCAGAGCTACAGATCTCACCTGCCGAGCAGAATCACCACACATCTCAGTAAAGACATTATTCCACAAGAGTAAGAAATGCTCCACAGCAATTGAATCCTTAGACCTGAATGACACAATTATATATGTATGTATCTATAAAATTTTACTTACATATATGTATATAATTTGAGATGCATTCTATACTGAGTTGGAGTTTATAGCTAAGCAGGGAGAATGTTGTTAATGTTGCCTCTAGGGTGTGCTTGTGTGTGTGCGTACACATCTTTTGCTACTAGTCCACAAAGGAATTTAAGATGCACACAAAAGGTTGTCACCCTCTACCTTGTTGGCATGTTAAGTATATTTCAGGATCAGACACAATCACATTTCCTTTTCTGGTTTCTAATGCAGACAGTGTTGAGAACATGGAGTTTGCAATGATATGTCTGCAGATTTTAGAATGGGCTTATTTGTACTGTTTTTATTGAAGAAATTATTGATTCATTATGTTGAATCCCAAAGAAGCAAAGGGCGAAACACATAAGGAAGGAGCAAAGCACATAAGAATGGCTAGCTTATTTAAAGCAGAATGGTTTAATGAAACAGTATAAACTGCTGCACTGAAAGCTCATGAGGTCAGGAATGTGTAGTATGAGAAATACTTATGTGCAATACAGAAATAGGTGTTAGCTGCTTGTGTTGCTGTGATGCAAAAGTTGCTGGAGAATTTGCAAGTGGGAAGAAGTGGTGTGATATTTGGAAACTTTACTTTTTAAGGCATCATTTAGCAAGTAAATCTGATATGGATGGTGTGCAAAAGGCTCCACAGAGAAAATCCTTCATTACCTGCTACAAGTCTGCTATGTATGTTTTGTGAGAGTGCAGATGAATGAGAGTGAAAATAATCAAACCCAGAGGAAATCAAAGTTCTTACTGATGGTTATTTTATTTCTTTTAAATGATGAAGAACAAACTGAACTTGGTAGTTTATTATCAGGTTTATTTCCACTTAAAAATTCAGTGCGCACATGTTCTTGTCGCTGGGCAAACAATTGCACAGCACAAGGTTTGTGCACACAATGGTCATTACAAATTAGAGAGATCATTGAGTGTTGTGTATTTAATATATCAGTAATATTTGAGTAATATTGATTCAATAAGCATTCCTCATTATTGAAATAATTCATTATAGGTTATATGTAAAAATACTTGAATTGCATACATCATAAACAGAACAGAGAATGTAGGAAACCTACAGCACAATACAGGTCCTTTGGTCCATGAAGCTATGCCAGACATGTCCTTACCTCAGAAATTACCTCGGGTTACCCATAGGCCTCTGTTTTTCTAAGCTCCTTGTACCTATCCAGGAGTCTCCTAAAAAACCTTATTACATCCGCATACGTGCCACTTAAAGTGAATACAAAGTTAGACTAGGATTCCTGGCTCTCTTGTGTTCTTTTCAGTTAGCTTTAATGTTTTAGAGTTACAAAACATACCATCGAGCTGCCCCAGTACAGCAGCTCTTCCACTTTAAAAACTCACCTGCATGGGGCTGCAGTCATTGTTGATTATGGTGGACAACCATCACATTTGGCTTTCAGACATAACTGCAAGTTCCAGCCATTTTCCGGAAAGTAGGATCTAGATTAGATTAGATTAGATTATGAGAACACTCAGTCCTCTTTTATTGTCATTTAAAA
Source organism: Mobula birostris (assembly GCF_030028105.1). Taxonomy (NCBI): domain Eukaryota; kingdom Metazoa; phylum Chordata; class Chondrichthyes; order Myliobatiformes; family Myliobatidae; genus Mobula; species Mobula birostris. The sequence goes on along the minus strand of NC_092376.1, from coordinate 186,957,887 downwards.
ATGCATACATGCATTAAGAAATGATACAATGTTTCTCCGGAGTGATATCACAAAAAAAAAAGGACAAACCAAAGACTAACACTGACAGAACCACATAATTATAACATATAGTTACAGCAGTGCAAAGCAATACCATAATTTGATAGAGAACAGACCATGGGCACAGTAAAAAAAAGTCTCAAAGTCCCAAGTGTATTGACTCCCGAGTCCCCGATAGCGGCGGCAAAAGGGAGAAACTCCCTGCTATAAACCTCCAGGCACCGTCAACTTGCTGATACCTTGGAAGCAGCCGACCCCAGCCGACACTGAGTCCATCCATCTGAAAACCTTGAGCTTTCGAGCAGCCTCTCTGATACAGCCTCCCAAGCGCCATCCTCTGCCGAGCGCCTTCGACATCTCCCCAGCCGCTGAAACACGCAAAGCCAAGGATTTCGGGGCCTTCAGCTCCAGAGATTCCAGTTAACACACAGTAGCAGTGACAGCGAAGCAGGCATTTCAGATGTTTTCCAGATGTTCCGCTGTGCTCTCACGTCTGTCTCCATCAAATCAGAATTGTGCACGGTCCCCTACTTGACAGAGTACAGACATCGTCACCGAAGTGGCCGCGCGCATAGAAACATAGAAACATAGAAAACCTACATCACGATACAGGCCCTTCAGCCCACAAATTTGTGCTGAACATGCCCCTACCTTAGAAGTTACTAGGCTTACCCATAGCCCTCTATCTTTCTAAGCTCCATGTACCTATCCAAAAGTCTCTTAAAAGACCCTATCGTACCCGCCTCCAGCATGTTGCCGGCAGCCCATTCCACGCACTCACCACTCTCTGGGTAAAAAACTTACCCCTGACATTTCCTCTGTACCTACTCCCCAGCACCTTAAACCTGTGTTCTCTTGTGGCAGCCATTTCAGCCCTGGGAGAAAGCCTCTGACTATCTACACGATCAATGCCTCTCATCATCTTATACACCTCTTTCAGGTCACCTCTCATCCTCCATTGCTCCAAGGAGAAAAGGCCGAGTTCACTCAACATGTTTTCATAAGGCATGCCCCCCCAATCCAGGCGACATCCTTGTAAATCTCCTCTGCACCCTTTCTATGGCTTCCACATCCTTCCTGTAGTGAGGCAAACAGAACTGAGCACAGTACTCCAAGTGGGGTCTGACCAGGGTCCTATGTAGCTGCAACATTACCTCTTGGCTCCTAAATTCAATTCCACGATTAATGAAAGCCAATACACGTATGCCTTCTTAACCACAGAGTCAACCTGTGCAAACAACAGGAATTCTGCAGATGCTGGAAATTCAAGCAACACACATCAAAGTTGCTGGTGAACGCAGCAGGTCAGGCAGCATCTCTAGGAAGAGGTACAGTCGACATTTCAGGCTGAGACCCTTCGTCAGGACTAACTGAAGGAAGAGTGAGTAAGAGATTTGAAAGTTGGAGGGGGAGGGGGAGATCCAAAATGATAGGAGAAGACAGGAGGGCGAGGGATGGAGCCAAGAGCTGGACAGGTGATTGGCAAAAGGGATAAAGGAGGTTCATGGGACAGGAGGTCTGGGAAGAAAGACGGTGGGGGGGAACCCAGAGGATGGGCAAGGGGTATATTCAGAGGGACAGAGGGAGAAAAAGGAGAGTGAGAGAAAGAATGTGTGTATAAAAATAAATAACAGATGGGGTACAAGGGGGAGGTGGGACATTAGCGGAAGTTAGAGAAGTCGATGTTCATGCCATCAGGTTGGAGGCTACCCAGACGGAATATAAGGTGTTGTTCCTCCAACCTGAGTGTGGCTTCATCTTTACGGTAGAGGAGGCCGTGGATAGACATGTCAGAATGGGAATGGGATGTGGAATTAAAATGTGTGGCCACTGGGAGATCCTGCTTTCTCTGGCGGACAGAGCGTAGGTGTTCAGCAAAGCAGTCTCCCAGTCTGCGTCGGGTCTTGCCAATATATAAAAGGCCACATCAGGAGCACCGGACACAGTATATCACCCCAGCTGACTCACAGGTGAAGTGTCGCCTCACCTGGAAGGACTGTTTGGGGCCCTGAATGGTGGTAAGGGAGGAAGTGTAAGGGCATGTGTAGCACTTGTTCCGCTTACAAGGGTAAGTGCCAGGAGGGAGATCAGTGGGGAGGGATGGGGGGGACGAATGGACAAGGGAGTCGCGTAGGGAGCGATCCCTGCGGAAAGCAGAGAGAGGAGGGGAGGGAAAGATGTGCTTACTGGTGGAATCCCGTGGGAGGTGGCGGAAGTTACGGAGAATAATATGTTGGACCCAGAGGCTGGTGGGGTGGTAGGTGAGGACCAGGGGAACCCTATTCCTAGTGGGGTGACGGGAGGATAGAGTGAGAGCAGATGTACGTGAAATGGGGGAGATGCGTTTAAGAGCAGAGTCCTTTTTCTCCCTCTGTCCCTCTGACTATACCCCTTGCCCATCCTCTGGGTTCTCCCCCCCTTGTCTTTCTTTCCGGACCTCCTGTCCCATGATCCTCTAGTATCCCTTTTGCCAATCACCTGTCCAGCTCTTGGCTCCATCCCGCCCCATCCTGTCTTCTCCTATCATTTTGGATCTCCCCCTCCCCCTCCAACTTTCAAATCTCTTACTCACTCTTCCTTCAGTTAGTCCTGACGAAGGGTCTCGGCCTGAAACTTCGACTGTACCTCTTCCTAGAGATGCTGCCCGTCAACCTGTGCAGCTGCTTTGACCGACCTATGGACTCAGACCCCAAGATCCCTCTGATCCTCCACACTGCCAAGAGTCTTACCATTAATACTATATTCTCCATCATCTTTGACCTACCAAAATGAACCTCTTCACACTTATCTGGGTTGAACTCCATCTAACAAAAACTGTCATAAAAATTGGCCAGAATAGTTTTTTTTTAATTTTTCTGGAAATCTGAAATGAAAGCAGGGAGTGTTACAAACTTCAGCAGGTCAGTCACCAAATATGAAATGTGAAACAGTGAACATTTCAACATTCATCTGGCCATGGGCATTTGTTTGTTTTGGAGTGTCACATTGGCAGGAACATTGTCAATTCCTGTTTCCAGAGCTTTCTGTGAGGACGGGCATCAGGACTATGGCCCAGTCCATCAGAGCATAGCCCTCACCACCATATAAAATGCTGCCGCAGGAACGACCGCCCAGGACATGCTTTCCTCTCACTCCTGCCATCAGGAGGAATGTACAGGAGCCTCGGGACTCACACCACCATGTTCAGGAACAGTTATTACCCCTCAACCATCAGGCTCTTGAATCAAAGGGGATAACTTCACTCAACTTCACTTATCCCAGCAGTGAAATATTCCCACAAGCAATGGATTCATTTTCAAGGACTCTTCATCTCACGTTCTTGATACTTATTGCTTACTTATTTACTACTATTAGTTCTTTCATTTTGCTTTTGCACACTGGTTGAATGCTCAACTTGCTGTTGTATTTCATTGATTTTGTTATAATTATTATTCTTTTGATTTGTTGAGCATGCCCACAAGAAATTGAATCTCAGCATTCTAAATGGTGACATATGTGTAATTTAATAATAAATTATTTTTGAACTTTGAAGTTGAAATACTTAGAATGATAATAATAATGAAATCTGACCTCGGATCAAACAGAATCAGTGAGCCATTGAGTCATACATGGCGGGGGGGGGGGTGTTAATTTATGGAGTCACAGGAATTTATAGCACAGAACACAGCCATTTTAACAACTTGTCCCCTCTATCCAAATGGTGATGTAATAAGCTACCGCCAATTTTAAGCTCACATGACATCACGGTATAGTAGCTTAGCAGTTAGTGCCAGCAGCCCGGGTCGATTCCCATTGCTATTAGTAAGGAGTCTGTTCATTTTCCCTATGTTGGTGGGTTTCCTCCGGGTGCTCTGGTTTCCTCTCACATTCCAAAGATGTATGGATTAGCAGGTTAATTTGTCACATAAGAGCAATTGGAAATTTGGAAGGCGAGCACCAGTGTCAGAATAAAAAGATGTCTTTTTAGAACAGAGAAAACGGGGAATTCTTTAGCCAAAGGATGGGTATCTATGGAATTCATTGCTACCGATTAGATAAATATAAAGTGGAGGTTGATAGGTTCTTGATTAGTAAGGGCATCAAAGGTAACAGGGAGAAGTCAGAAGATTGGGGTTGAGAGGGAAAATAAATCAGCCATGATGGAATAATGAAGGAGACTTGAAGGTCTAAACGGCCCAATTCTACTCCTATATCTTGTGGTCTAATGGGAAGTCTGGGCTCATTATGCCAGAACGGCTGTTATGGTGTTGTATCTCTAAATAAAATAAACTAAATAGTATCACCTTTTCAGAAGCAGCACATCAAATGCTTATTATTTTTAAAAGAGATATCTGCCTCTCCCTCCTTTTCAATCAGTGAATTCTGTTTTTAGCTGAACATATTTTCACTCAATCCTTCTAGCAATTGAATTAAATTAATTCCACCCTCCTGCCTGCCTGGTTAGTTATCACTCTGTGATGGGAAATGTCTGCTATGTTTGTCCTACAGCTCAGCAATTGCCAAATGTAGACGTTATTACTGAATAATAATTGAAGATATCAGGTTTCTTTCCTTTTGGTTGAATATAGAGTATCAACTTCGCTCTGTGAAAAGTGGGACCACTTTTAAATCAGCAATTTTGAATCTCCTGAGTTTGAAAAATTAAAATAAGATGACATTTCTGTACAGCCAGGAGGCTGGGCCATGGTGTCATCTTTCAGGTGAAATTGTAAAGCTTGTCACTCTATATAGTCTTGTTCCCACCAACACCCGTTCACTCGCAAGATGTAGTCATCGGCAGAACGAGCAACAGACTACTCTTGAAAAGCTGACGGTGAAATGTCTTCTCCAACCACTGGTGAATGTTTGATACAAAAATGTGTGCTTTTTCTCGGCTGTGTCACTGAGCATTTTAGGGTCAATTAATTAATTCCATAAGGTTGTAATAGCCAGGTGTTGTAGTGGGTATAAGCTCCGACTAAATGCTCCCAATGGCATGTGTCTCAAATAGCCTCTGACACCCCAGCTATATATGAATGTGCCTGACTTTTGCACAGTACTGTATGTAAATGGTGCCAATATGCACCAAGTGTTCTGGCTGCTCCTCCTTGCCCGTTAGAATACAGTGGACCTTATCCGAGACGTCCCTGACCCTGGCACTTGGCAAGTAACATATCATCTTGGTGTCTCTTTCACATCCACAGAATCTCATGTCTCCTCCCCTAACTACGGAATCCCCTTTCACTACTGCACTCCTCTTTTCCCCTCCCTCCCTGCTGAGCCACAGAGCCATTCTCAATGCCAGAGACCCCATCGCAGTGGCTCCCCCAGGTAGGTCATCCTCCCAACTCTATCCAATGGGAACACCAATGCCTTTGAGCAGAAAATCATTCAGCCCATTCTCATTCGGATATGTCCAAACATGGCCTCCTCTACTGCCATGATGAGGCTAAACTCAGGTTGGAGGAGCAACACCTCATATACCGTCTAGGTAGTCTCCAGCCCCTTGGTATGAACATAGAATTCTCCAACTTCCGGTAATTCCCTCCCCCTCCCTTCCTCTATCCCTATGTCACTCTGCCTCCGCCCCCAGCTGCCTATCACCTCCCTGATGGTTCCGCCTCCTTCTTCTACTACCCATTGTTTTCAGGGCTATGACGTCGATGCTTCCCCTCCCCCACCCCTTTGTCTTTCAAATTACTGGTCTTTCAACTGAAGCTACAAGCATTCTTCAAATCCTTCCCCATCTTTCATTCTTTAGTCCTGACGAAGGGTTCAGGCCCAAAACGTCGACTCATTGTTTCTAACTGATGCTGCCCAACCTGCTGAGTTCATCCAGTGTACTGAAAGTGTTGCTTTGATCACAGCATCTGCAGATTATTTTGTGTTTACAGTGAAGCCCTCCCAACCATTGAGCACATCCACGTGAAGTGTGTCGTAGTAAAACAGCATGCGACATCAATGGTCCTCACCACCCAGGCCATGCTCTTTACTCACTGATGCCATCAGGTAGAAGATACAGGTGCCTCAGGACTCACACCACCAGCTTCAAGAACAGTTACTAACCCTCAACCATCAGGCTCTTGAACAAAAGGGGATAACTACACTCATTTAAGGACTCTTTAATCCTGACGAAGGGTCTCGGCCTGAAACGTCGACTGTACCTCTTCCTAGAGATGCTGCCTGGCCTCCTGTGTTCACCAGCAACTTTGATGTGTGATGCTCTTTTACCTTGTTATTTCATGCTTGTTATTTTTTGCTATTTATTTATTATCTGCATTTGCACAGTTTGTTTACAGCTTACAGATTGCATATCCTGTTTACAGTTACTGTTTTATAGATTGCTAAATATGCCCATAGAAAAAGAATCTCAGTGTCACATATGCTGACACGTATGTACTCTGATAATAAATTTACATTGAACTTTGAACTTTAGGTATACTTAGTATTGAGGTGAATGGCCACAATGGTACTGACTGCCCATTTCTTTTCCTTCATCTAACAGTCACCCAGGTACCTGCCTCCTGAAACATAGGGGTTGCTACGTCCCTGTAGTCCGATCCAATACCACCTCAGTTTCCCTTATGAGCTGAAGATTACCGAGCTGCAGCTGTAGTTCCTTAACGCGTTCTCTAAGGACCTGTTAATGAATCACCATTTGATTTGCTGAAAGCCCATGAATGCTCCTTTTTAAATCTCTCACCCTGACTTGTGTGTAGCCTCTTCTCTCAATTTGATTGGGCCACAGGAAAAAAAAATGCATTGACAGTGTCAAGTCAAATCAGCAAGGATTGTGCTGGACAGCCCGCAAGCGTCACCACACTTCTGGTGCCAAAGTAGCATGCCCACAACTCACCAACCCAAACCCACACATTTTTGCTGTGCTGGAGGATTCTGAAGCATCTGGAAGAAACCCACATAGTCTCAGGAAATGTACAAATTTTTTCACCGGCAGCGGCGCTATTCGGTGGCTGATAGCACTGTAAAGGGATGCACTAACCGTTCCACTGGCATGCCTCCCAGTGGGTATATCATAGCAACCCTAACCAGGACATTGTAGCAACACGATCACTACTTAGATCATCTTGCACTAAAATTGACCTATTTTTGCTTAATTTTGTATCCTTGTAAACATAGTGTAAACTGCGTTTTTTTGTGAATCCCACTTACTGTATATGATGCAATGTGCTTGTGATGCTTCCATGAACAAGATTTTCACTGCACCTTTGAATATTTCACTTAAGGATATGATAATAAATTCAAAATACACTGTATTTGAGTAATCGTAACCATTTCTGCTACTTCCTTCCAAAGTATCGATAATTTTAATTAAATTAATTAAAATAATAGTTTCAAAGTTCAAAGCAAAATGGAAATTCAAAATAAAATTTATTATCAGAGTACATACATGTCACTACATACAACCCTGAGATTTATTATCATGTGGGCACACTCAGCAAATCTACAGAAAAGTAACTGTAATGATCTTTCAAGAATCATTAGTTTCTGGCATTGTACCGGATGACTGGAAAATTACAAATGTTACTCCACTATTTGAGAAGGGTGGTAGTCAGCAGAAAGGAAACTATAGACCTGTTAGCCTGACATCAGTGGTTGGGAAGTTGTTGGACAAACATACATTCAGTGGCCAGGAGGTAACAAATAAAGTGTCCATTGAATGAACATCTCCCATTTGACATTTATGTTCTCAGTTTAACATCACTACCATTGAAATACCTCCCCCCCCAGTAAAGGAAGAGACTGCCAATTTTACTCAGCTCTCAGCAGAATATCTTGAACCCATAACCTAATAACTTAGAGACTTGAAGGCTAAGAAATAGAGCACAGATTTCAATTACATGTGGGCTAGTTCTTTTTAATTTTGTTTATCTGATTTAGGTGACCAGTGATTATTGCAGACTTTGCCCTTAAACTGGGTTTCTTTTTAATCCTCTAGATTGTACATTTCAATATTTTAAAAACAATACTTTGTATTCATTGAATTTATGAGAATAATTTCTATGAACATTGAACAATTAATGCAAGTATTTTGAAATGACATGTCTATTTCCCATACACCTTAATTTACTAAAGAATTTCACCTGAATTACAGTTCAGCCTTCCAGTGAATAATCTATAACAGGCTATTAATTGTAGCGAACTTGCTGAATTTGAACAAATTTAAACATCTATTACATTAACTTACTGCCATTTGAAAAATAGTAAAGGTCATGAACAATTTGGCTTGAGTATAATTTATAGTGGTAATCTAGCTTAAATAGAAACATCCATTCAATAACTCCCCCAATGAAATTGTTAACCTTGGAACTCTTGCAATGAGAAAAACATATTTATTCATTTGATACAATTTCATTATTTAAAGCGATCTTGAGTATTTTTTGCTGTTTTATATAGATGTAATGAGTACTATACTATTCTTAACATTTTTCTAGAATATAATTATACGCTTATATTTGGTTAGCTGCACAATCCAAATCAACTTCCTAATTCACCACCTGATACTTTAAAAATGAGTATGAGTACACTCGACTATGAGAGGTTGAATTGCCTGGGACTGCACTCGCTGGAATTCAGAAGAATGAGAGGAGATCTTTTAGAAGCACATAAAATTATGAAAGGGATAGATAAGACACAGGAAAGTTGTTTCCAATGATAGGTGAGACCAGAACTAGGGGACATAGCCTCAAGATTCGGAGGAGTAGGTTTAGGATGGAGATGAGGAGAAACTGCTTTTCTCAAAGGGTGCTGAATGTGTGGAATTCACGACCCCATGAAGCAGTGGAGGCTACCTCAGTAAATATGTTTAAGACAAGTCTGGGGAAAAGGTAGGTAGGTGGAGATGAGTCCAAAGCGAGATCAGTCATGATTTTGTTGAATGGCAGAGCAAGCTTGACAGGCCAGATGGCTATTTCTTAAGCAAATGCATTCACATCGATTTTTGTTCTTGCACTCCATGCTTTGCGGCCATTCAGGTGGCAACTTTGGAGTTTCTTTAACATTTTGTCTGTTTTTTATGAGGTTGAGCTGCTAGCTTGATGCTCAACCCAGCATGAAAAGTGCTGGCCGGATTCGAACCAGTGACCTCTCGCCTCAAAGTCTGGTGCAGATGACACTATACTACTGGCTGTATAAGTTCACATCAGTTAGGGAAAATCAAAATCTGTCAGTTCAGATTGGCAACAACATCTCTTCCACAATCACCATCAACACAGCTGCACAACAAGGTTGTGTGCTCAGCCCTCTCCCGCTCCCTCGTTCTACTCGCTTTACGCTTATGATGGTGGGGCTGAGTATTGTTCCAATGTCATATTCAAGTGTGCTGATGACACCACTATTGTAGGCAGAATAAGATTTAATACCACTGACATCAGGAATGGTGATGAATTGGCATATAGGAGGAAGATTGTAAATCTGGTGCAATGGTGCCACAACAATAACCACTCACTCGATTTCAGCAAAACCCAAGAGCTGATTATTGACTACTAAAGGAGGAAACTGAGGTTCATAAACTTGTCCTCATCAGGGGATCAGTGACGGAGAGGGTCAGAAACTCTAAATTCCTTGCTGTTATCATCTCTGAGCATCTGTCCTTGGACTAGCCAGTAAGTGCCACTACAAAAAAGGCAGACAGTACCTCTGCTTTCTGATGAAGGGTCTTGGCCTGAAATGTCAACTGTTTACTATTTTCCATAGATGCTGCATGGCCTGCTGATTTCCTCCAGCATTTTGTTTGTGTTGCTTGGATATCCAGCATCTACAGATTTTCTCTTGCTTGTGATTGGCTTCTACTTTCTTGGAAGTTTTCACAGTTTTGGCATGTCATCTAAAATTTTGACAAGTACCTATTGAGACACAGTGGAGATTATCGTGGCTGGTTGCGTCATAAACTGGTATGGAAACACCAATACCTATAAACAGAAAAGCCTACAAAAAGTAGTTAGCATAGCCCTGTGCATCTCAAGTAAAGCCCTCCCCTCCACTGAGCACACCTAGAAGTGGTTCTGCCACCAGTGGCAGCATTCGTCATCAGTGACATCCACTATGGAGGCCATGTTCTCTTCTCAGAGCTGCCATTGGTAAAGAAGTACAGGAGCCTTAGGTCCCACACAACCAAGTTCAGGAACAGTTATTACCCTTCAACCATCAGGCTTTGGAACCACAGTGGATAACTTCACTCACCACAACACTGAACTGTTTCCACAGCCTATGGGCTCACTTTCAATGACACGACAACTAATGTTCTCCATGTTAGTCCTTGGCAGCTATCCAGAAAATGCTCCCTTTATTCCTATTCTTTCCCTTCTGCCAATCAGCCACTGCTTTATCACTGCTAGAATCTTCCTGTAATACCATGGGCTCATAGCTTATTTATTTACTTCTTCTTTACTTAGGTCCTAATTTACATCTACTTTTGATTATTATCATTTTTTGTAATTGCAGTGTTTTTCTTCTAAAGCACATTGATTATTTGTCTGTTTTTGTGTGTTGATTTCATTGATTCTAATGTGCTTCTTTGTATCCACTGTGAGTGCCCAAAATAAAATGAACCTCGAGGTAGAATTTGGTGACATTTATGTACTTCAACAATAAATTTACTTTGAAATTTAAAAGCCTGTCTAGTTTCAGCTCAGCCAACCAATAATAACCATTTGGCTTAAAGCCACGACCTATCCGAAATTATCACCCTCATCCCTGACTCTAGCCTCATCTCAGTTCACCTCACCATCGCATGACCTCTGCCTTTACAAACTTTCATCACTTCTTGAAATCCCTTTCTTTACCTCAAAACTTGACATGATCTTATTATCTATCTTTTGATGTTATTGACCCTCCACAACTTGAATGTGTCTTTCATAGTAATCCAGAGCCTGCAATGCCTTTGAAAGACGATCTCCTGTGCCTTGCAATGGGTCATTGGAATTTTTTTAGTATATTCCTTGCTTATCCTTGGCACCATTAGCATCTTCTGTCAGAGATCCCCTGTACCAACATCCTGAAACAGAAACAAGCTTTGATACAATTGCTTGACTTGCTTTAAAGAAGTCAAACATTTTGGTTTATTGAGATTCTCCCTCTCGTGTCCTATCTTTTCTAATTGTTTTTTTGAACCATCTATAATTGACTTGTCTTTTAAAGAATGGGATAGATTTGGGTATTAAACAATTTCAGGATTTGTTTGATGGAGGGAATCTCTCTTCTTTTGCGCAAATTTCAATGAAATTTAACCTTTCCAATACCCACTTTTTTCAATAATTACAGATTAGGGTTTTTTTTAAGATCTCAATTACATACATTTCCAACAAGTTCAGATAAGAATATAATAGATACAATTTTTAATCTGAAACCCTTTGACAACGGGTCAATATCTTACATTTACGGTCTGATGTTAGGACTGAAAAAGTCCTCTTTAGGTAAAATTAAAGGAGACTTGGAAAGGATTTACAGATTTTCTTATCTGGAGAGAGGTGGAAGATTATTTTTAAATTAATTATATCTTCATCATTATGTGCTCGTCATTCTTTATTACAATTCAAAGTGGTACATGGAGTTCCCATGTCTAAAGACAAGCTCTCTCGTTTCTACGCAGATATTTCCCCTTACTGTGATAGATGTACTAATGGAGTGGCCACACTAATTCATATGTTTTGGACATATCCAAGCTTTGAAAAATTTTGAAAAGATGTATTTCAAACTTTTTCTGTACTTTTCAATGTTAGTTTTAAGCCCAATCCCTTGATTGCCATGTTTGGTATTTTTAAGGATAGTGCTACAAAACTGATGCCATCTAATTTACGGGTATTGGCCTTTATGTCTCTTATGGCCAGGAGGGCGATCTTGCTCAAGTGGAAGGAGGCCGCCCCGCCCACTCATGTTCAATGGCTATCTGACGTCATGTTGTGCCTTGATCTAGAGAAGATTCGTTGTTCGATTTCTGATTCTAAACATGATTTTCTAATGTTATGGGGACCCTTTCCAAGTGATTTTCATAATCCTTGAACTATCATTAAAGTATGGATCTGAGCCATTATTATTATAATATTATATGGTAAGGTTTTTTTAATTCTCTTTTTTTTTTACCAACCAGCTCATTTTGGTAGTGGGGGTAGATATTTTTTTTAATAAAATGAAATAATTTTCATAATTCAGTCTTTTTTTCTACATGATTGCTTTGAATATGGGATATTGTAATCATATTACTGTGATTTAAATGTAATATAATTCGTACTACTTACTTGCATCCTTATGAATTTTGTATTTGTATTCATACAATTTATACAATATTAATAAAAATATTGAAAGAGAAAATTCAAGAATCTAGATGATGATATGGTTAACTGGATCAACAAATTTGTAGTTGACATCAGGATTTGGAGTGTAGTGGACAGCCAGGAAGTCTATCAGAACTTGCAGTGGGATCTGGACCAGTTGGGAAAATGGGAGATGGAAATTACAGCAGACAAGTGTGAGGACAAACCAGGGTCAGTTTTACACAGTGAATGATAGTGCACTGAAGAGCAGAGTAGAACAAAGGAGTTTGGGAATACAGGTCCATAATTCATTGAATTTGGTGTCACAAGTACATAGGATCATAAAGAAAGCTTTTGATGCATTGGCTTTCATATATAAAAGTATTGAGTACAGGAGATCAACTAGAATGGTTGGGGGGTGGGAATCAAATTAAAGAGGCTAGGCGTGAGGAGGTTAGTTCACTACAGGGGGATGGGAACCAGTGCAGAGAGGCAGAGGGGTGTAAAGTGAGGGTAGAAACAAAAAGTGCTATGGAGAAAAGTAAAAGTGGCAGGCCGACAAATCCAGGGCAAGCATGAAAAAGGGCCACTTTTCAGCATAATTGTATAAGCGCTAAGAGAGTTGTAAAAGAGCGCCTGAAGGCTTTGTGTGTCAATGCAAGGAGCATTCGTAATAAGGTGGATGAATTGAAAGTGCAGATTGTTATTAATGATTATGATATAGTTGGGATCACAGAGACATGGCTCCAGGGTGACCAGGGATGGGAGCTCAACGTTCAGGGATATTCAATATTCAGGAGGGATAGACATGAAGGAAGGGGAGGTGGGGTGGCGTTGCTGGTCAAAGAAGAGATTAACACAATAGAAAGGAAGGACATAAGCCGGGAAGATGTGGAATCGATATGGGTAGAGCTGCGTAACACTAAGGGGCAGAAGACGCTGGTGGGAGTTGTGTACAGGCCACCTAACAGTAGTAGTGAGGTCGGAGATGGTATTAAACAGGAAATTAGAAATGTGTGCAATAAAGGAACAGCAGTTATAATGGGTGACTTCAATCTACATGTAGATTGGGTGAACCAAATTGGTAAAGGTGCTGAGGAAGAGGATTTCTTGGAATGTATGCGGGATGGTTTTTTGAACCAACATGTCGAGGAACCGACTAGAGAGCAGGCTATTCTGGAATGGGTTTTGAGCAATGAGGAAGGGTTAATTAGCAATCTTGTCGTGAGAGGCCCCTTGGGTAAGAGTGACCATAATATGGTGGAATTCTTCATTAAGATGGAGAGTGACATAGTTAATTCATAGTTAATAAAGGTTCTGAACTTAAAGAGGGGTAACTTTGAAGGTATGAGACGTGAATTAGCTAAGATAGACTGGCAAATGACACTTCAAGGATTGACGGTGGATATGCAATGGCAAGCATTTAAAGGTTGCATGGATGAACTGCAACAAATGTTCATCCCAGTTTGGCAAAAGAATAAATCAAGGAAGGTAGTGCACCCGTGGCTGACAAGAGAAATTAGGGATAGTATCAATTCCAAAGAAGAAGCATACAAATTAGCCAGAGAAAGTGGCTCACCTGAGGACTGGGAGAAATTCAGAGTTCAGCAGAGGAGGACAAAGGGCTTAATTAGGAAGGGGAAAAAAGATTATGAGAGAAAACTGGCAGGCAACATAAAAACGGACTGTAAAAGCTTTTATAGATATGTAAAAAGGAAAAGACTGGTAAAGACAAATGTAGGTCCCCTGCAGACAGAAACAGGTGAATTGATTATGGGGAGCAAGTACATGGCAGACCAATTGAATAATTACTTTGGTTCTGTCTTCACTAAGGAGGACATAAATAATCTTCCAGAAATAGTAGGGGACAGAGGGTCCAGTGAGATGGAGGAACTGAGCGAAATACATGTTAGTAGGGAAGTGGTGTTAGGTAAATTGAAGGGATTGAAGGCAGATAAATCCCCAGGGCCAGATGGTCTGCATCCCAGGGTGCTTAAGGAAGTAGCCCAAGAAATAGTGGATGCATTAGTGATAATTTTTCAAAACTCGTTAGATTCTGGACTAGTTCCTGAGGATTGGAGGGTGGCTAATGTAACTCCACTTTTTAAAAAAGGAGGGAGAGAGAAACCGGGGAATTATAGACCGGTTAGCCTAACGTCGGTGGTGGGGAAACTGCTGGAGTCAGTTATCAAGGATGTGATAACAGCACATTTGGAAAGCGGTGAAATGATCGGACAAAATCAGCATGGAGTTGTGAAAGGAAAATCATGTCTGACGAATCTCATAGAATTTTTTGAGGATGTAACTAGTAGAGTGGATAGGGGAGAACCAGTGGATGTGGTATATTTGGATTTTCAGAAGGCTTTTGACAAGGTCCCACACAGGAGATTAGTGTGCAAACTTAAAGCACACGGTATTGGGGGTAAGGTATTGGTGTGGGTGAAGAGTTGGTTAGCAGACAGGAAGCAAAGAGTGGGAATAAACGGGACCTTTTCAGAATGGCAGACAGTGACTAGTGGGGTACCGCAAGGCTCAGTGCTGGGACCCCAGTTGTTTACAATATATATTAATGACTTGGATGAGGGAATTAAATGCAGCATCTCCAAGTTTGCGGATGACACGAAGCTGGGTGGCAGTGTTAGCTGTGAGGAGGATGCTAAGAGGATGCAGGGTGACTTGTTAAGGTTGGGTGAGTGGGCAAATTCATGGCAGATGCAATTTAATGTGGATAAATGTGAAGTTATCCACTTTGGTGGCAAAAATAGGAAAACAGAATATTATCTGAATGGTGGCCGATTAGGAAAAGGGGAGGTGCAACGAGACCTGGGTGTCATTATACACCAGTCATTGAAAGTGGGCATGCAGGTACAGCAGGCGGTAAAAAAGGCAAATGGTATGCTGGCATTTATAGCGAGAGGATTTGAGTACAGGAGCAGGGAGGTACTACTGCAGTTGTACAAGGCTTTGGTGAGACCACACCTGGAATATTGTGTGCAGTTTTAGTCCCCTAATCTGAGGAAAGACATCCTTGCCATAGAGGGAGTACAGAGAAGGTTCACCAGATTGATTCTTGGGATGGCAGGACTTTCATATGAAGAAAGACTGGATGAACTGGGCTTGTACTCGTTGGAATTTAGAAGATTGAGGGGGAATCTGATTGAAACGTATAAGATCCTAAAGGGATTGGACAGGCTAGATGCAGGAAGATTGTTCCCGATGTTGGGGAAGTCCAGAACGAGGGGTCATGGTTTGAGGATAGAGGGGAAGCCTTTTAGGACCGAGATTAGGAAAAACTTCTTCACACAGAGAGTGGTGAATCTGTGGAATTCTCTGCCACAGGAAACAGTTGAGGCCAGTTCATTGGCTATATTTAAGAGGGAGTTAGATATGGCCCTTGTGGCTACGGGGGTCAGGGGGTATGGAGGGAAGACTGGGGCGGTGTTCTGAGTTGGATGATCAACCATGATCATAATAAATGGCGGTGCAGGCTCAAAGGGCTGAATGGCCTACTCCTGCACCTATTTTCTATGTTTCTATGTTTCTATGTTTCTATTATACTGAAGTTCTATAAGACATTGGTGAGGCCTAATTCAGAATATTGTGCGCAGTTTTGTTCATATACCTACAGAAAAGTTGCAAATAAGGTTGAAAGAGTATTAAGTTTACAAGGATGTTGCCAGGACTGCAGGACCTGAGTTATAAGGAAAGACCGAATAGGTCAGGACTTTAGTCCTTGGAATGTAGAATGTTGAGAGGAGATTTGATAGTGATATACAAAATTGTGAGGGGTTTAGATAGGTTAAATGCAAGCATGCTTTTTCCACTGAGGTTAGGTTGGACTACAATTAATAATCATGGGTTAAAGGTGAAAAGTGACCATGAGGAGAAATTTCTTCACTCAGAGGGTAGTGAGAGTGTGGAACAAGCTCCCAATACAAGTGGTGCATGTGAGCTCGACTTCAACTTTTAATAGAAGTTTAGATATATGGTTGGTAGGGAAATGGAAGTTTATTGTCTGGCTGCAGGTCGATACAACTAGGCAGTTTAAATGTTTCAGTGTGGACTAGATGGGCCAAAGGGCTTGTTTCTGTATTGTATTTTTCCATGACTCTAAAACATAATATTCATTCCAATGCGACAAATGTTGGGCTTATAGGGAGATTCCAAATCTTCGCCGCAGGCAAGATAATTAAGTCACAGGAAATATTACAAATATCTAGAAGAATTTTATAAGGTCACACATATTAATAGAAGACTGAGAAAAAATGTCATTTTGTTTGGATGTTATAGGCATTGCAATCTTGGAAATTCTCATTACCTTCTGTCTCTTTGCTAGGATTGGTGATTACTACCTCAGGGCCGATAATGTCTATGATACTTGAAATAAATTAAGTCACAACCACAACTCACACTGGAATTTTATTATTGTGTAATCAAAGAAAATGTCATTGCTGTTTGGGCTTCATATATATTTTAGAGAAGAGAAATAACTCAGTAAAGCCTTTTGAGAATCACTATTTAAATATTGCACACTCAGTGAAGAACTCTCTTAGACCAGGAAAATTAAATAAGGAGTATTTCCCATTTGGTTATTTAGTTTGTTCTAAATTGGAAGCATTAAAAAATGAATTGAATCATTATTATTGAGAGATACAAGCATTGACTCAAATGATTCTGCACAAAGAAACAAATTATAACTGATTCAACAGGAAGAAATGGCAGTAAGATTTACGGTAGTGTAGAGCTACCTGGATTAACTCCTAAGGCATCTTGAGAATCAGATCGTGAAAAGTCATGAAAGGGCAAGTGGAGAGAGGGCAATTCCCCTCATGGGTGAATCAATAAATTTAACATGAGAGAGTTGCCTTTTTAATGCAAAGATAAGCTTTTTTCTTTCTCTCAGAGTTGTGAGCATTTGAGATTCATTTCCCCAAAAGGCAGTAGAAGCAGAGATTTGAATAGTTTTAAGATAGAGGCAGATAGCTTCTTGGTAAGCAATGGCATTCCAAGATTTGATTTGTGTGTGATACAGATACAGTGCTAACTGAAGTGTGGGGAGTTGATGTGAAAGGACGAGTTACAGAGTGGATAGATCAGAAGCACAGAGCAAGATGTATTTAAGGTGTAAAGGTGGTTACTTAAACTAGAAAAAGTAGTTACGTGGAGTACTGCCACAAGCAGGCAGCATCCATCATCAAAGATCAAAGTTCAATTTAGTATCAAAGTACATAAATTCACCACATACTACCTGAAGATTTATTTTATTGCAGGCATTTACAGTAGAACAAAGAAATACAACAGAATCAATAAAAAAAACTACACACAAATGTAGACTGACATGCAAGCAATATGCAAAAGAAGACAAACTGTGAAAATATGAGGGGTGATTGATAAGTTTGTGGCCTAAGGAAGACGGAGTCAATTTTAGAAAACCTAGCACATTCATTTTTCAATATAGTCCCCTCCTACGTTTACACACTTAGTCCAGCGGTCGTGGAGCATACGGATCTTGGACCTCCAGAAAGTGTCCACAGCAGGGGTGATTGATACGTTTGTGGCCTAAGATAGACGGAGATGAGTTATACAACTCTCGTTACATGCACATGCAGGTCACCTCTTTGAGTGATTATGCAGAAAGTTTGAAGTTAATAACTCATCTCCTTCTACCTTAGGCCACAAACGTATCAATCACCCCTGATGAGTTATTAACTGATGAGTTATTAACTTCGAACTTTCTGCATAGTCACTCAAGGAGTAGAACTGCATGTACGTGTAACGAGAGCTGTATAACTCATCACCTTCTACCTTAGACCACAAACTTACCAATCACCCATCTGTGGACACTTTCAGGAGGTCCAAGTTCCGTATGCTCCACAATCGCTGGACTAAGTGTGTAAATGTAGGAGGCGACTATAATGAAAAATAAATATGCTAGTTTTTCTAAAATTGACTCCTTCTACAACATTTGTACCTTAGGCCACAAACTTATCAATCACCCCTCGTATACATAATTTGATAATAAATTCACTTTGATGTTTGAACTTTAAAGATGTTTCATAGTTGAACAGGAATGCTGGAGCAATCAGATCAGCTATGACCTTACTAAATGGAAGAGAAGGCTCCTAATTCATAAGATTGAATGTCCAAATCCAAAAGAAACTGTCCAATCTAATATGGCTTTCAGAAGAAATAAGACCAGAAATATTCCATTCAGCTTCCTCTACCATTATCTTTGATCTGGAGAATCTTGAAATTCATGTACACATTACTATCCTTGTTGTTTACTCCTTGGTTTTCTTAATAACCCTTCTCAGCTTTAACTGTGCAGAATGGTGAACATAGTATGGAAGTTGGTACTGCTGCCTGGAAATCTAATGGCCATAAGACCATCATATACAGGGATAGAATAAGGCCATTGGCTCATCAAGTCTGCTTTGCTAATTCATCATGGCTGATCCATTTCCCTTCTCAGCCCCAATCTCCTGCCTTCTCTCTTCATGTTCTGACTAATCAAGAATCTCAACTTTTGCCTTAAATATATCCTAAGATTAGGCCTCTATAGCCTCCTGTGGCAAAGAATTCCACAAATTTATTATCCCTCTCAACTCCGTTCTCCTGCTTTCTCCCTTTGACACCCTGACCAAAACAGTGGTTTAAATATTATTAATGTCTTGGCCTCAACAGCCTCACGTAGCAATGAATTCCACGTATTCACCACCCTGTGGTTAAAGAAATTCCTTCTCACCTGTGTTCTAAATAGACATCCGTCTAATCTGAGGCTGTGCCATTTGTTCCTAGACTTATTCACTACGGGAACATCCCCTCCATATCCACTATACTGAAGACTTTCTTCATTCAATAAGTGTCAATGAGGTAACCCTCATTCTTCTGAATTCCAATTAGTACAGGCCCAAAGCCATCAAATGTTCTTTTAATGACAAACTTTTCAATCCTGGAATTATTTTTGTGAATCTCCTTTGAACCCTCTCCAATGTCAGGATATGCTTTCTCAGATAAGTGACCCAAAACTGCTCACAATGCTCCAAGTGAGGCCTCACCAGTGCTTTATAAAGCCTCAACATTACATCTTTGCTTTTATATTCTAATTCACTTAAAATTAATGCTAACATCGCATTTGCCTTTCTCCCCACTGACTGTAGCTACAAATTAACCTTAAGGGAAACCTGCACAATGACTCCCAAATCCCTCTGCACCTCAGATTTTTTAAATTTTCTGTCCATTTAGAAAATAGTCTATCCATTTATTTCTTCTACCAAAGTGCATGTGTGACGGGGTCCTGAATTACCCTTATGAACTGTGCTTTTGAAAAGAGAGAGAGAGAGTTATTTAACACCGACATCTTGTTTTTAAGAGAGAGAGACGAAGACAGCTCACAGTTTGCTTATACTTTCCCAAGGACATCGCCTGCCTGTACGTTCTTACAGCCCATAAACCTCCATTCTTTCCTGTCCATATATCTATCCAATTTAACTTTAAATGACAACATTGAACCTGCCTCAACCACTTCTGCTGGAAGCACGTTCCACACAGCCACCCCTCTCTGAGTAAACAAGTTCCTCCTCATGTTACCCCTAAACTTTTGCCCCCTAACTCTCAACTCATGTCCTCTTGTTTGAATCTCCCCCATTCTCAATGGAAAAAACCTATCCATGTCAACTCTATCAATCCCCTTCATAATTTTAAACACCTCTATCAAGTTCCCCCTCAACCTTCTATGCTCCAAAGAATAAAGACCCAACTTGTTCAACCTTTCTCTGTAACTTAGGAGATGAAACCCAGGCAACATTCCAGTAAATCTCCTCTGTACTCTCTCAATTTTATTGACATCTTTGCTATAATTCGGTGACCAGAACTGTACACAATACTCCGAATAAGGCCTTACCAATGCCTTATACAATCTCAACATTACATCCCAACTCCTATACTCAATGCTCTGATTTATAAAGTCCAGCATACCAAAAACTTTCTTCACCACCCTATCCACATGAGATTCCACCTTCAGGGAACTATGCACCATTATTCCTAGATCCATCTGTTCTGCAGCATTCTTCAATGCCCTACCATTTACCATGTATGTCCTATTTTGATTAGTCCTACCAAAATGTAGCACCTCACATTTATCATCATTAAACTCCATCTACCATCTTTCAGCCCACTCTTCTAACTGGCCTAAATCTCTCTGCAAGCTTTGAAAACCTACTTCATTATCCACAACGCCACCTATCTTAGTATCATCTGCAGACTTACTAATCCAATTTACTATCTCATCATCCAGATCATTAATCTATTAGTCCCATTTGTCTAAGTTTGGTCCATGTCGCTTTAACCCCTTCCTATCAAAATACATAGACAAATGTATTTTTCCTACCCACCTCAACAATTTCATCTTGAGGCTTATTCCATATACACATCACCCTCAGGTTCCTCTGAATTTTTTCTCTTCTCATCCTAAACCTATGCTCTTGATTTTCCAACCCTGTGCAACAGAACCAGAATCAGGTTTAATATCACTAGCATATGTCTTGAAATTTGTTGTTGTGTGGCATCATTACAGTGCAATACATAATAATCAAAACTGTAAATTCCAGTAAAAAGTATATATATATATATATTTAAAAAGTTAAATTAAATAAGTGGTGCAAAAAGAGAAAATAAAAGGTAGCAAGCCAGTATTTATGAGTTCACTGACTGTACACTTTAATCCTATTTTTAATCATGATTTTATATACCTGCATAAGATCACTCCTCCTTCTCCTACACTCCAAAAAGTAAAGAGCCACTTACTCAAACTAGCTCCATTATTCAGTCCTTCAAGTCCCAGTAACTTCCTCATAAATTGTCTCTGCACTCTTTGCATCCTAATGCCATCTTTCCCATAGCAGGATGAGCAACACTGGAAGGCATGGCAGCACTGTGATTAATACATTGTTTTACAGTACCAGCAACCTGGGTTCAATGCCTGCCACTGGCTGGAAGGAATTTGTATGTTTTCCCCGTAACCACGTGGGTTTCCTCCAGGTGCTCCAGTGTCCTTGCACACTCCAAAGATGTACAGGTTCGTCAGTCACATAGGTGTAACCTATCACCTGCCACCTTGTACTTCTTCACTCCCTCCCCCACCTTCTTATTCTGACTCCTTCCTCCTTCTTTTCCAGTCCTGACGAAGGGTTTTGGCCTGAAACGTCAAACGTTTATTCATTTCCATCGATGCTGCCTGACCAGCTGAGTTCCTCCAGCATTTTGTAGGTGTTTCATTGGCAGCAGATTTTCTCGTATTTGTCATCTGTGTCAATTTGAGGTGCATTCTATATTGAGTTTGAATTTATAGCTAAGCATGGAGGAATGCTGTGTATTTAATATTTCAGTAATATTTAAGTACTATTGTAAATATTTTGTTTGATTAAGCATTCTTGTTCATTTAAAAAATCATTGCAAGTTATATGTAAAAGTAAATGAATTGCATATGTCATCTTGCTACCATGTGATACGTGTGCAGCTTTCACTTAAACACAAATTTAGACTCACATTTCGGATTCCAGTCTTTTCCTTTCAATTAGTTTGATGTTTGGAGTTACAAAACATGATACCCATCACTCTCTGTGTAAAAAACTTGCCTCTCACATCTCCTTTGATATTACCCCCTTTCACCTTACATGCATCCCCTCTGGTGTTAGATATATCAACCCTGGGAAAAAAAGATACTGTCTGACTGCTCTGTCTGTTCCTCTCATAATATTACAAACCTCTATCAGATCTCCCCTCAGCCTCCACTGCTCCAGAAAAAACAACCCAACTTTGTCCTTCCTCTTGTTAGAACACATGCCCTTTATTCCAGGCAACATTCATGTTCAAACCTTTGAAATGGGATTCACAGTGTTCGGGCTCTGAGAGCTCCCCAGTGAATAACAGCTCACAACATTTACATCAACCCACAAAAAGGAAGATTAAACAGGAGAGATCAAGATTTTAAAGAGCATGTTAAAGCAAAGCAGAGATATCTGGAGATTTGGAAAGAAGAATAAAATGCAAACTGCCAATGCTCAAGTGGTCTGAATAAAATAGGCATAAAAACATTCATTGCATTTTGATAAGCATTAATATTTAACTAAATAACACCATCCCAGTAGGTTCCCTACTAACAAATTACATCTATAATTATTACAGCTTTATCTCAGGCATATAAATAATTAAACTTTGCAATTTCTTTTTCTGTAAAATACTGAGGCAGAGATCATTGGATCATTCTCCATTCAGAAATCAGATCAGAAGGGAAGAAGCTTTAGTGATAATTTTTCAAAACTCGTTAGATTCTGGACTAGTTCCTGAGGATTGGAGGGTGGCTAATGTAACTCCACTTTTTAAAAAAGGAGGGAGAGAGAAACCGGGGAATTATAGACCGGTTAGCCTAACGTCGGTGGTGGGGAAACTGCTGGAGTCAGTTATCAAGGATGTGATAACAGCACATTTGGAAAGCGGTGAAATGATCGGACAAAGTCAGCATGGATTTGTGAAAGGAAAATCATGTCTGACGAATCTCATAGAATTTTTTGAGGATGTAACTAGTAGAGTGGATAGGGGAGAACCAGTGGATGTGGTATATTTGGATTTTCAAAATGCTTTTGACAAGGTCCCACACAGGAGATTAGTGTGCAAACTTAAAGCACATGGCATTGGGGGTAAGGTATTGGTGTGGGTGGAGAGTTGGTTAGCAGACAGGAAGCAAAGAGTGGGAATAAACGGGACCTTTTCAGAATGGCAGGCGGTGACTAGTGGGGTACCGCAAGGCTCAGTGCTGGGACCCCAGTTGTTTACAATATATATTAATGACTTGGATGAGGGAATTAAATGCAGCATCTCCAAGTTTGCGGATGACACGAAGCTGGGTGGCAGTGTTAGCTGTGAGGAGGATGCTAAGAGGATGCAGGGTGACTTGGATAGGTTGGGTGAGTGGACAAATTCATGGCAGATGCAATTTAATGTGGATAAATGTGAAGTTATCCACTTTGGTGGCAAAAATAGGAAAACAGATTATTATCTGAATGGTGGCCGATTAGGAAAAGGGGAGGTGCAACGAGACCTGGGTGTCATTATACACCAGTCATCGAAAGTGGGCATGCAGGTACAGCAGGCGGTGAAAAAGGCGAATGGTATGCTGGCATTTATAGCGAGAGGATTCGAGTACAGGAGCAAGGAGGTACTACTGCAGTTGTACAAGGCCTTGGTGAGACCACACCTGGAGTATTGTGTGCAGTTTTGGTCCCCTAATCTGAGGAAAGACATCCTTGCCATAGAGGGAGTACAAAGAAGGTTCACCAGATTGATTCCTGAGATGGCAGGACTTTCCTATGAAGAAAGACTGGATGAACTGGGCTTGTACTGTTGGAATTTAGAAGATTGAGGGGGGATCTGATTGAAACGTATAAGATCCTAAAGGGATTGGACAGGCTAGATGCAGGAAGATTGTTCCCGATGTTGGGGAAGTCCAGAACGAGGGGCCACAGTTTGAGGATAAAGGGGAAGCCTTTTAGGACCGAGATTAGGAAAAACTTCTTCACACAGAGAGTGGTGAATCTGTGGAATTCTCTGCCACAGGAAACAGTTGAGGCCAGTTCATTGGCTATATTTAAGAGGGAGTTAGATATGTCCCTTGTGGCTACGGGGGTCAAGGGGTATGGAGGGAAGGCTGGGGCGGGGTTCTGAGTTGGATGATCAGCCATGATCATAATAAATGGCGGTGCAGGCTTGAAGGGCCGAATGGCCTACTCCTGCACCTATTTTCTATGTTTCTATGTTTCTATGTTTACTGAAACTCTGACTGTATACCTCCTCCTTGAGAATAGCAAGGAGAACAAGGCATGTCATGGGCGATGAGGGTCCATAATGATGAATGCAACCTTTTTGAGACATCGCCTTTAGAAGGTGGCCTGGACACAGAAGAGGCTAGTGCCCAAGATTTTGCCAGCTGAGTTTACAACTTTCTGCAGCTTTTTCCAATCTTCTACAGTGGCCCCTCTAAACCAGACTTTTGGCAGGTGCTCGGGTTTTAATGGAGATCCATTGTCACACTCTACTGCAATAAAACATGAATATACGGCATCACCTGAGGCGTCTCCTTCACTTTTATTTACATTTGGCTCCCTTCACGTTGCATCATCGCAGCGGCCAACATTTGAGTGGACATAGGCAGAGCGGCGATCTGAAGGATTTAGCTCTTTAAGGCTTCCACAATGAGAGGCTTTAATCAGGGAAAGAAAAGCTCAAGTTTTTTCCTTCTCTTCTGTATATCTGCTCAGCTCGGTAGGGATGACAGGCAGGATAGTGTAATGCTCCTCTTGCAGGATGCGGGAAGGCAGGTAAACCTTCAGTATCTCTGACTACTACAAATGAAGTTTCTGACAAACCGCATTAAGGAGTTGTAACTGAAAATGGATGAACAATAGATCAATCAGGAGGCTGATGGAGTGATAAATAGGACATATAGAGAGCTAGTTACACCCAAGGTGCAGGACACAGGAAACTGCGTGACAGCCAGGAAGGAGAAAGACGTTAAGGAGCCAATGCAGTGTACACCTGTGGCCATCCCCTTCAACTTTGTATTATCGTGGGAAAATGACCTAACAAAGGAAAGTCACAGCGGTCAATTCTCTGGCACTGTGTCTGCATCAATGTCTCAGTTTGAAAGGGGAAAGAATAGGCATGCTGTAGTAATAGGGGATTCACTAGCTAGGAGAACAGACAGGAAGATCTGTGGACGAGAACAAGATTCCCAGATGCTATGTTGCCTCCTGGGCACCAGGGTCTGGGATATCTTTTACTTTATACTTTATTGTCACCAGACAATTGATACTAGAATGTACAATCATCACAGTGATATTTGATTCTGCACTTCGTACTCCCTGGAGTACAAATTGATAGTAAATATTAAAAATTTAAATTATAAATCATAAATAGAAAATGGGAAAGGGAAAGTAAGGTAGTGCAGAAAAACCAAGAGGCAGGTCCAGATATTTATTTGGAGGGTACGGCCCAGATCCGGGTCAAGATCCGTTCAACAGTCTTATCACAGTTGGAAAGAAACTGTTCCCACGTCTGGCCATATAAGTCTTCAAGCTCCTGAGCCTTCTCCTGGAGGGAAGAGGGATGAAAAGTGTGTTGGCTGAGTGGGTCACATCCTTGATTATCCTGGCAGCACTGCTCTGATAGCGTGCAGTGTAAAGAGAGTCCAAGGATAGAAGATTGGTTTGTATGATATGCTGGGCTGTGCTCATGATCTTCTGCAGCTTCTTCTGGTCTTGGACAGGACAACTTCCATACCAGGCTGTGATGCATCCTAGAAGAATGCTTTTTACGGTGCATCTATAAAAATTAGTAAGAGTTTTAGGGGACAGGCCAAATTTCTTTAGCTTTCTCAGGAAGTAAATGCACTGGTGGGCAGTGGACTCTGCTTGGTTGAACCAAGTCAGGTCATTTGTGATATTGACCTCGAAGAACTTAAAGCTTTTGACCTGTTCCCCTTGCGCACCACCGATGTAAATCGAGTCGTGCGGTCCACTACTCCTTCTGAAGTCAACAACAAATTCCTTCGTCTTGCTGACATTGAGGGATAGGTTATTGTCTTCGCACCATGCCACCAGGTTCTTAAATTCCTCTCTGTACTCAAACTCGTCATTACCCAAGATACGGCCTACAATTGTGGTGTCATCAGCAAACTTATATATTGAGTTTGATGGAACCTCGGCTACACAATCATGGGTGTACAATGAGTACAGCAGGGGGCTGAGTACACAGCCTCCTTCCTATATTGGACTGAGTCCTCAGCATTCTTAAGTGGGAGGGTGAACAGCCAGCAGTCAGGGTCTGTGTAGGTACCAATGACATGGGTAGGATGGGTGGCGAGCTTCTGCACAGGGAGTTCAGGGAGTTAGGTGCTAAGTTAAAGGGCAAGACCTCTGGGGATGTGATCTCAGGATTGCTATCTGTGCCACGTGTTGGTGAGGCTGGAACTAGGAAGATTATACAGTTTAGTTAGTATATGGCTAAGTAGTTTGTGTGGGAGGGAGGGTATAATATTTTTGAATTATTGGGCTCTCTTCCAGGGAAGGTGAGACCTGTACAAAAGGGACAGCTTGCAACTGAACTGGAGGGGGACTACCCTAGCGAGAAGGTTTGCACAGTGGGAATTAAACTAGAGTTGCAGGGGGATGGGAACCAGAGTGTCAGTGCAGTTAGTGGAGAGGTTGTGGAGGCTGATGTTGGTAAGAACTCAGACAAAGTTAGGAATCTAAAGGATGAGTATGCTGTGGCAAATTTGAAAAAGGTGAATTCAGGACTGAACAAGTGGTATCTGAATGTGCACAGTATATGACATAAGGTAGATGAACTTGCATCACAGTTGCAGTTTGACAGGTATGATATTAGAGGCACCAAAGAATTATGGCTGAAAGATTATAGCTGGGAGCTCAATGTTCAAGGATACGCATTGCGTTGAAAGGATAGATAGGGCAGCAGAAGAGGCGACATTGCTGTATTGGTAGAAAATGAAATCAAATCATTGGAAAGAGATGACATAGGACTGGAAGTTGCTGAATCATTGTACATCGAGCTAAGGAACTGCAAAGGTAAAATGACACTGATGGGAGCTGTATACAGACCCCAAAACCATAGCAAGGATGTTGCCGAGAAATTACAATGGGAAATAGAAAATGCATGCCAAAAGGGAAATGTTACAATAGTGATGTGGGATTTCATTGTGCATGTAGATTGGGAAAATCAGGTTGGCGTTGGATGACAGGAGGGGGAATTTCTTGAGTGCCTACAAGATGGCTTTTCCAAGCAGCTCCTGGTTTAGCCCACTAGAGGATCAGTTATTCTGGATTGGGTGTGTGCAATGAACCAGAATTAATTACAGAGCTTAAGGTAAAAGAATCCTTAGGGGAGGTGATCATAATATGATCAAATTCACCTTGAAATTTGAGAAGAACAAGCTAAAGTCAAAGGTATCAGTATTACAGTAGAGTAAGGGGAATTACAGAGGCATGAGAGTGGAGTTGGCCAGAATTGATTGGAAAAGAACACTGACAGAGATAATGGCAGAGCAGCAAAGGCTGGGGTTTCTGGAAACAATTCTGACAGGACAGGATATATACATCCCAAAGAGGAAGAAGTATTCAAAAGGTAAAATAACATAACCAAGCCTAACAAGAGAAGTCAAAGCCAACATAAAAGCCATAGAGAGCCATAGAGACCCATAGATCAAAGATTTGTAGGAAGTTAGAGGATTGGGAAGCTCTTAAAAACCAGCAGAAAGCAACTAAAAAGTCATTAAGAATAAGGTAAAGATGGAATACAAAAGTATGCTAGCCAATAACATTAAAGAGGATACCAAAAGCGAGGTAAGATTGGAAAATGATGCTGGAAAGTTAGTAACGGCAACAGCAAAATAGCAGATGAACTGAACAAGTAATTTACATCAGTCTTCACTCTTGAAGACACTAGCTGTATGGTGGAAGTTCCAAGTGTCAGGGGCAATGAAGTGTGTGAAGTTGCATAACTGTAGAGAAGGTTCTTGGGAAACTGAATGGTCTGAAGGTAGATAGGTCATCTGGACCAGATGGAGCACACCCAGAACTCTGAAAGAGGTGGCTGAAGAGATTGTGGAGGCATTAGTAATGATCTTCCAAGACTCACTAGATTCTGGAATGGTACTAGAAGACTGAAAAATTGCAAATGTCACTTCACTCTTCAAGAAGGGAGAGAGGCAGAAGAAAGGAAATTATAGGCCAGTTAGTCTGACCTCAGTGGTTGGGAAGATGTTGGAGTCCATTACTAAGAATGAGAACTCATGGTACTCAGAGACACATGATAAAGTAGGCTGTAGTCAGCATGGTTTCCTCAAGGGAAAATCTTGCCTGACAAACCTGTTGGAATTCTTTGATAAAGTAACAAGCAGGATAGACAAAGGAGAATTGGTTGATGTTGTGCACTTGGATTTTCTGAAAGCCTTTGATAAGGCGCCTCACATGATGCTGCCAGCCCACGGTATCACAGGAAAGATTCTAGCATGGATAAAGCAGTGGTTGATTGGCAGGAGGCAAAGATTAGAAATAAAGAGAGTCTCTTCTGACTGGCTGCCAGTGGCTAGTGTTGATTCACAGGGGACTGTGGTGGGACCGTTCCTTTTTACATTATTTGTCAATGATTTGGATAATGGAATCGATGGCTTTATTGTAAAGTTTACAGTAGACATGAAGATAAGTAGTGGGGCAGGTAGTTTTGAGGAAGTTGAGAAGCTACAGAAAGACTTAGATTAGGAGAATGGGCAAAGAAATGGCAGATGGAATTCAGTGTTGGGAAGTTAATGGTCCTGCATGTGATATTAAAAATGGAAGGTTGACTATTTTCTAAATGAAGAGAAAATACAAAACACTGAGACTCAAAGGGACTTGGGAGTCCTTGTGCAGGATTCCCTGAAGGTTGATTTGCAGATTGAGTCTGTGCTGAGGAAGGCAACTGTAATGTTAGCATTCATTTCAAGAGGACTAGAATATAAAAAGGAAGGAGGCAATGTTGAAAATTTGTAAAACACTGGTGAGGCCTCACTATTGTGGGCAGGTTTGGGTGTCTTATCTTCGAAAGAATGTGCTGAAATTGGAGAGGGCTCAAAGGAGGTTAATGAAAATGATTCCAGGATTGAATGGCCTGTCATATGAAGAGTGTCTGATGGCTCTAAACCTGTATTCACTAGAACTTAGGAGAATGACGGGTGATCTCATTGAAGCCTATTGAATGATAAATGGCCTTGATAGAGTGGATGTGGACAGGATGTTTCCTATGGTGGGAGAGTCTAAGACCAGGGGACACAGCCTTGGACCAGAGGGGCATCCTTTTAAGGACGGAGATGAGGAGGAATTTCTTTAGACATGAAGTGGTGAATCTGTGGAATTCTTTGCCACAGGAAGGTGTGGAGGTCAGATCTTTATGTATATTTAAGGCAGAGGTTGACAGATTCTTGACTGGTCAGGGCATGAAGGGATACAGGGAGAAGCCAGAAGTTTGGGTATGAGGGGAAAATTCGATCAGCATGATGAAATGGCAGAGCAGACTTGATGGGTCAAATGGCCTAATTCTTTTCCTATATTTTGAAATTGGATAAGGCATTGGTAAGGCCAAATGTGAAGTATTGTGTACAGTTCTGGTCACTGAATTATAGGAAAGATGTCAATAAAATTGAGACAGTACAGAGGAGGTTTACAAAAATGTTGCCTGGGTTTCATCTCCTAAGTTACAGAGAAAGGTTGAACAAGTTAGGTCTTTATTTTTTGGAGCATAGAAGGTTGAGGGGGGACTTGATAGAGGTGTTTAAAATTATGAGGGGGATTGACAGAGTTGACGTGGATAGGCTTTTTCCATTGAGAATGGGGGAGATTCAAACAAGAGGACATGAGTTGAGAGTTAAAGGACAAGTTTAGGGGTAGCATGAGGGGGAACTTCTTTACTCAGAGAGTGGTAGCTGTGTGGAACGAGCTTCCAGCAGAAGTGGTTGAGGCAGGTTTGATTTAAAGTTAAATTGGATAGATATATGGACAGAAAAGGAATGGAGGCTTATGGGCTGAGTGCAGGTCGGTAGGACTAGGTGAGAGTAAGAGTTCAGTACGGACTAAAAGGGCTGAGATAGCCTGTTTCTGTGCTGTAATTGTTCTATGGTTATTTTATGGTCTTATGGACTTAGGGTCATTTTACCTTCTGCAGCTGTCAGTCTTTTCTGATACTAGGCTCATCAGTTCTTCTACCACACCTGTCAATCGTTCCTCATCCATCATAACACATTGTAAAATTGTTTCTTACTGATGTCACAAAGTGAAGTAACAGTGCGATTGCACAGAACTACCGGGAACACAGTGGTTAGTGCAACACTATTAGAGCTCAGAGCATTCTGGAGGCGGGAGTGCAAATCCAGCAATGCCTGTAAGGAACTTGTATATTCTCCCCATGAACTGAATGGGTTTCCTTAGGGTACTCCAGTTTCCTCCCACAGCCCTATTGGTTATAGGGTTAATTGGTTATTGTAAATTGACCTGTGATTAGGTTATTATTAAAAGATTGGTTGCTGGGCTGTGTGGCTGATTGGGCCAGAAGGGCCTGTTCAACACTACATCTCCAATTAAAGATAAATAAAAAGTAAGCAGATGTGAAATGTGCCTTTGCCTTTAGACAGCTTCATATCAATTACTTTAATCACAGGAAGATCCATTTCCTTTTTCTATATTCCCTCCAGTCTCTTAACACATATAAGTACTCTACACAGCTGGCAGCCTATGGGAAATATCTTTCATTAGATGACCACCAAATCCAATTATTGGCCAAGTAATCGATAATAATACTCATCTCTTATTTAATGATGATAAAATCAGATGATTTTTTTTCACTTTTTATTTCATTGACAGCCAATTCTCCTTAATACATAAAACATTTATATGTAGTCCACTTGTGTCATGTTACAACTCATGTTCTCAATTTTATTTATTTATTATTGTTCTAGTTATTTTGCATCTGCACAGTTTCCCTTCTTTGCATATTGGTTGTTTGCTAGTCTTCGTGCCTAGTTTTTCATTGATTCTGTTGTTTTTCTTTGTTCTAATACTTTGACAAACTTCTATAGATGTGTAGTGGAGACTATACTGACTGACTGCATCACAGCCTGGAATAGAAACACCAATGCCCTAGGAAGGAATATTCTATTAAAAGTAATGGATATGGCCCAGTCTTTTGTGGACACAGTCCTCCCCTCCTTTGAGCACATCTACAGGAAATGCTTTTGCAGGAAAGCAGCATCCATCATCAGGGACCCACACCACCCACGACATGCTCCCTTCTTGCTACTGCCATCAGAAGAAAGTACAGGAACTTCGAGACTCACACCAGCACATTGTTACCCCTCAACCATCAGGCTCTTAAACCAAAGGGAATGACTTCACTCAACTTCACTTCATCATTCAAATGTTCCCACAACACAAGGACTGACTTTCAAGGACTCTTCTTCTCATGCTCTTGATATTTATTTATAATAATTTCAATCTGTTTTTATTTGCACAGTTATTGTTTTTTGCACACTGCTTGAGCACCCAAATTGGTGTGGTCTTTCATTGATTCTTTAGGGTTATTATCCTATAGAGGAGAAGCTTAGGAGAAGACAATAATGTTTAATGGCAACTCATTTGCTTGCATCTTTGGAAACAGCTCTGTTTCCATCTTTAATATCTCTATTTTTCCCTTTCAGGGTTCTTTTGAAGACCCTGACCTTGAGTTACACGTTGACTACGGTTCTTTGTGGGAACGGGACCTGCTCTCAGGGTTTCACGACTGGCTGTTATTCAACATATCAAGGGCATTGCCTAAGAGCTCAGCTCACCTTCGGACAGCTGAGATCTCATGGCTCTGGAAGCAGGCAGATCGAGGGTCGGTTCCTAACAGATCAGTGTCGTGGGAGTAGGAAGATCTATGGCTGTGTGCCCAGAGACCAGAGATCTTTGGGCACAGAGCTTGGAAAAAGCAATGCAACTGACTTTTAACATTGTAAACCAGTGAGCTGTTTGTTATGCCTCCCCTCTCACTGTGAAAAGGAGACACCTCTTTCTCCCTTATTAGGAAGAGAGAGAGCCTATGGTATGTCAAATACCGGGTGAGTGAGTAGTCTTTTGAGTACAGCAAGACTGTGTCTTTGCTGTTGCTTTGCTGCACGCTTGAGTGCAGGGTGGTGGGGGCTGATGCTTTTTTTTGCCAGAGAGGGAGGGGATGATTGTTGCTTGCTGCCACTTATGCGCGGGAAGGAAGTGAGCTGGGGAGGACTTTGGGGTTCTAAAATTTAACTGTCATTCATTCTTTATGGGCACTCCTCTGTTTTCGTGGATGGTTGTGAAGAAAAAGCATTTCAGGATGTATATTTTATACATTTCTCTGACATTAAATAGACAATAGGTGGAGGAGTAGGCCATTCAGTCCTTTGAGCCAGCACCGCCATTCACTGTGATCATGGCTGATCATCCACTATCAGTATCCAGTTCCTGCCTTATTCCCATAACCTTTGATTTTGCTATCTTTAAGAGCTCTATCCATCTCTTTCTTGAAAGCATCCAGAGACTTGGCCTCCACAGCCTTCTGGGGCAGAGCATTCCATATATCCACCACTCTCTGGGTGAAAAAATTTTCCTCAACTCCGCTCTAAATGGCCTACCCCTAATTCTTAAACTGTGGCCTCTGGTTCTGGACTCACCCATCAGCGGGAACATGCTTCCTGCCTCCAGCGTGTCCAATCCCTTAATAATCTTATATGTTTCAATAAGATCCCCTCTCAGCCTTCTAACTTCCAGAGTATACAAGCTCGGTCGCTCCAATCTTTCGACATATGACAGTCCCGCCAGTCCGGGAATTAACCTTGTGAACCTACGCTGCACTCCCTCAATAGCAAGAATGTCCTTCCTCAAATTTGGAGACCAAAACTGCACACAGTACTCCAGGTGTGGTCTCACTAGGGCCCTGTACAGCTGCAGAAGGACCTCTTTGCTCTTATACTCAATTCCCCTTGTTATGAAGGCCAGCATGCCATTAGCTTTTTTCACTGCCTGCTGTACTTGCATGCTTGCTTTCAGTGACTGATGCACAAGAACATCTAGATCTCGTTGTGTTTCCCCTTTTACTAACTTGGCTCCATTTAGATAATAATCTGCCTTCCCGTTCTTACCACCAAAGTGGATAACCTCACATTTATCCGCATTAAACTGCATCTGCCCACTCACCCAGCCTGTCCAAGTCACACTGCATTCTCATAACATCCTCCTCACATTTCACACTGCCTCCCAGCTTTGTATTATCGACAAATTTGCTAATGTTACTTCTAATTCCCTCATCTAAATCATTAATATATATTGTAAACAGCTGCAGTCCCAGCACTGAACCCTGCGGTACCCCACTGGTCACCGCCTGCCATTCTGAAAGGGACCCGTTAATCGCTACTCTTTGTTTTCTGTCAGCCAGCCAATTTTCAATCCATGTCAGTACTCTGTCCCCCAATATCATGTGCCCTAATTTTGCCCACTAATCTCCTATGTGGAACTTTATCATAGGCTTTCTGAAAGTCCAGGTACACTACATCGACTGGCTCTCCCTTGTCCATTTTCATAGTTGCATCCTCAAAAAATTCCAGAAGATTAGTCAAGCACGATTTCCCCTTCGTAAATCCATGCTGACTCGGACCAATCCTGTTACTACTATCCAGATGGTCGTAATTTCATCTTTTATAATTGACTCCAGCATCTTTCCCACCACCGACGTCAGGCTAACCGGTCTATAATTCCTTGTTTTCTCTCTTCCTCCCTTCTTGAAGAGAGGGACAACATTAACCACCCTCCAATCCACAGGAACTGATCCTGAATCTATACAACATTGGAAAATGATTACCAATGCATCTGTGATTTCTAAAGCCACCTCCTTAAGTATCCTGGGTTGCAGACCATCAGGTCCCGGGGACTTATCAGCCTTCAGACCCAACAGCCTATCCAACACCATTTCCTGCCTAATATAAATTTCCTTCAATTCATCCATTACCCTAGGTCTTTTGGCCACTATTACATCTGGGAGATTGTTTGTGTTTTCCCAGTGAAGACAGATCCAAAGTACCTGTTCAACTCGTCTGCCATTTCCTTGTTCCCCATAATCAATTCACCTAATTCTGTCTTCAAGGGCCCAATTTTGGTCTTAACTATTTTTTTTCCTTTTCACATATCTAAAGAAGCGTTTACTATCCTCCTTTATATTCTTGGCTAGTTTACCTTCGTACCTCATTTTTTCTCCGCGTATTGCCTTTTTAGTTACCTTCTGTTGCTCTTTAAAAGTTTACCAATCCTCTGGCTTCCCACTCGTCTTTGCTATGTTATGCTTCTTCTCTTTTATTTTTATGTTGTCCATTACTTCCCTTGTCAGCCACGGCCTCCCCTTACTCCCCTTAAGATCTCTCTTCCTCTTTGGAATGAACTGATCCTGCACCTTCCGCATTATTCCCAGAAACACTTGCCATTGCTGTTCCACTGTCACCCCGCTAGGGTATTGTTCCATTGAACTTTGGCCAGCTCTTCCCTCACAGCACCATAGTTCCCTTTGTTCAACTGATAACACCATAGTTTCCTTTGTTCAACTGTACCTTTGAAACCTTTGATTTATTGAGTATGCCTACAAGAAAGTGAGTTGGAGTTGTATAAGGTGACATATATGTAGATAATAAATTGACTTTGAGCTTTGAACATTGAATGCCTGCAAGAAAATGAATCTCAAGATAGCATAAGGTGACATATATGAACTTTGATGATAAGTTTACTTTGAACTATGAAGTTTGATCAAGGGGCAGAGAAGGAAGAGGGGAAGCCTTTTAGGACCGAGATTAGGAAAAGCTTCTTCACACAGAGAATGGTGAATCTGTGGAATTCTCTGCCACAGAAAACAGTTGAGGCCAGTTCATTGGCTATATTTAAGAGGGAGTTAGATATGGCCCTTGTGGCTACGGGGGTCAGGGGGTATGGAGGGAAGGCTGGGGCGGTGTTCTGAGTTGGATGATCAGCCATGATCATAATAAATGGAGGTGCAGGCTCGAAGGGCCGAATGGCCTACTCCTGCACCTATTTTCTATGTTTCTATGTTTCTATGTAAGCAAGATGCACATGAGAATGGCATGCTATTTTCATAGGGTTTACGACCATATAGTAGCCGGCCTGTGGTCAAATGGCATCTGCACTGAACTTCGAAGCAAGTGGTCCCAGTTTCAAATCTGGCCGGCTCCTTGCACGCTTTCCATCCATGCTGCATTGCGCATTGAGCTAACAACTCAGTCTCATGAAAACAGACAAATGCTAAAGGATCAGCAAGGTTGCCACCTGATGTGCCACTAGATATGGAAAGCAAAAAAAAGTAAACTTTTTTAACAATGCACATAAGATGTCACCATATATTACCCTGAGGTACATTTTCCCGCAGACATTCACGGGAGAACAAATAAATGTAATAAAATAATGAAAAAAAACTACACACAAAGAATGTCAAACAACCAATGTGCAAAGAAAGACAATGAGTGCAAATAGGTATAAAAGCTAACTAACTAAGTAAATAAATTTATTTACTTATTAATGAAGTAATAAATTATTGAAAGTGTGTGTGGATTGTGGAATCACTTCAGTGTTGAGGTGAGTGAAGCTGTCCAGGCTGGTTCAGGAGCCTGATGGTTGAAGGGTAATAACTGTTCCTGTACCTGGTGCAGAGCCTAAAGCTCCTGTGTTAGGCCATAAGAAGAAAACAGATGCAGTTTATAGTTCTACAATTACTGGGGAAATGCAATGTAGGTAGACAAATAAGACACAAGGGCCATGATGAAGTAAACTGAAAGATCAAAAGCTCAATTTTTTCATATAAGAGATTTGTTCAAGAATCCGATAACAGCAGAATAATAGAGTAGTTGCTGTCTTTGAGCTTGGTGATACACAATCTCAGGTTTTTGTTTCCTCTGCCCAACTGGTGTGGGTGGGGGAGGATTGGTGGGGTGGTGGGTGACGGATGAAGTGAGAATGACCAGGATTTGAGAGATCCTCAATGATGCCAGCTGCTTTCTTGAGGCAACAAACTTCTCAGGGCATATCCCTGCTCCTTCCATGATGCAAACCATAGTTCTCTCTTTCCAACAGTACAGTTGGAATGCCTTCACTCGGACTGTGGCGTTACGAGCACGGCTATAATCTTAAAGCTTTCTAAGAGTGGTTAATAAATGCTGGTCTTTCCAGTGATCATTCATGCTTTAAAAATGAATTCGAAAAAATTCAGACTCAGTACTATTCCCTGCAACCCAGGTGGAAACTGGTCAAATAATGAATGGTAACTTTGGAAGCTAACTGAGATTAGAATTAGAACTGAATTCATTATTTCACTGCTGGGAGCATCAGACAGGCAAGAGCAAGATCAAACTGTAATGCAGAGGACTTCCATCACACAGGGATTTTCTTTAACTCAGAAATCCTTTGCTTGTCTGACAAGTTACTCCTGACAGATGTGTAAACTCACAATTAAATTATATCGAGAAGAATATTTCAGCTACAAGAAAGAAAATTGAAACAGACAATTTATGATTTTTTTATGTTTACGAACAAAACCCTTTTGGTGAAGACATTTAATGAATGAATCTTGATGAATACTAGATGCCTTGTTGTGGTGTCTTATTATATCAATAGGTTGTCTACATGTGTTACAAGTCAGCAACATGCTGACAGGTTCAACTTCGAACAGAATTCAGGCAACTTGCTTAATATACACTAATTTAAGTATTGTATTCAATTCCATTTTTGTTCATCAGCAGACTTGTCACTGATGATTAGAAGTGCCAGAAATGGAATCAAGTGAATTAATTCTGGCAATGAGAATTATTTGAAAATAAAAAACGATGAAGCAGTAAAGAAAACGAATAACTATGTTTATGCAGCATTTATGACCTCAGGAATGTTCAAAGCATTGTATACCTAAAGAAGCATGCTTTTTGAAATATAAATATTTTGACTATATAAAGTATACAATTGATTTATGCATGACATTATTACCATTCTGTATTTAATAATATATATATTATTAGGTAGAGACATAATATGGAGCAGGTAATCATTTCATTACAGCCCTGCATTTTATTGTTGGTCTGCACTGCACTTTCTCTGTAACACTTTATTCTACATTCTGTTAATGCTTTGCCTTGGACTATCTCAATGCATTGCTGAAATGGATGGAAGGCATGCAAAAGCAAGCTTTTCACTGTACTTTCAGGTGGATGGGGCCCGTCAGCCATGGCTAGCACTTCATCTAGGAGAAGGAAAACTCTGATCTCAAACCTCCGCTTGCCTTGTGGCTATACCCACTCATGGGGAAGGCTTTGGGAGTAAACCCCGCTGGAGTCCCAAGGCAGTCCTATGGTAAGTTCAACGCTGCTGGTAATAAACAGTATCAGTACTTCAGCTGAGTGGAGAAGGGTTGCTTTGTACACGGGGAACAGCTTGCTCTCCAAATCAATCTGACCAGGCTTGCATATCTAGACAGCTAAGGCACAAGATCAATTGTTGACCCTGACCGACGGAGAGCTCACGCAGTCATTGTACCTTAATACATACGACAATATTAAACTAATTTACCAATGTAGGAATTTAATGTTTTATTCTTATTCCGCCCTCACTCAAGAGCTTTTCCTTGTTTTCTTAAGCTAGACAGATAGATAACTCCAATCTCCGCATAGCTGTAGTTGAGTCAGTTTTATTATTCATCAACACTTTACAGTACGCAAGGAGCCAGTGTAAAAAGACAGTACTTCTCAGCATTCTAACAAAAGGCAGATTCAAACTCTGATACCCCTGTTTCCATCCAGGGGGTCAGTGTGGACATGGTGGAGGATTACAAATAACTGGGGATACAAATTGACAATAAACTGTACTGGTCAAAGAACACTGAGGCTGTCTACAAGAAGAGTCAGAGCCGTCTCTATTTCCTGAGGAGACTGAGGTCCTTTAACATCTGCCAGACGATGCTGAGGATGTTCTATGAGTCTGTGGTGGCCAGTGCGATCATGTTTGTTGTTGTGTGCTGGGGCAGCAGGCTGAGGGTAGCAGACACAACAGAATCAACAAACTCATTCGTAAGGCTAGTGATGTTCTGGGGATGGAACTGGACTCTCTGATGGTGGTGTCTGAAAAGAGTATGCTGTCTAAGTTGCATGCCATCTTGGACAATGTCTCCCATCCACTACATAATGTACTGGGTGGGCACAGGAGTACATTCAGCCAGAGACTCATTCCACCGAGATGCAACATAGAGCCTCATAGGAAGTCATTCCTGCCTGTGGCCATCAAACTTTACAACTCCTCCCTTGGAGGGTCAGACACCCTGAGTCAATAGGCTGGTCCTGGACTTATTTCCTGGCATAATTTACATATTACTATTTAACTATTTATGGTTTTATTACTATTTAATTATTTACGGTGCAACTGTAACGAAAACCAATTTCCCCCGGGATCAATAAAGTATGACTATGACTATACATTATGTTCTGGCACCAGCATAGCATGCCCACAGTTTACTAGCCCTTTCCTGTACATCTTTAGAATGTGGGAGGAAATCAGAGCACCCAGAGTAAAGTCCCATGCTTCAAGGAAAACAAACCAACTTTGTATAGATGGCTGCAGAAATTAAACCTGCATCTTACAGCTGGTGTTGTAAAGTTTAAAGGTCAAAGTTTAGAGTGTTTTTTAATCAAGGAACATTTATATCTTCATATACTACCCTGAGATTCATTTTTTGCGGGCATTCACATTAGAACAAAGAAATACATTAGAATTGATGAAAAAACTACACATAGACAAAGATTGATGATCAGAATTGCACACAGCTCTCTACATGTGGTCTCACCAATATCTTGTGCAGCTGCAACATGATAACTCAACTTTCGTATTCTGTGCCCCTTCTGATGAAAGCATATGTAATACACTGTGTCTTCTTCACCACCTAGCCTACCTGTGTCACCACTTTCATCAAGTTGTACCCTTAGATTTTACAACATTTCCCGGGGTCATGACAGCCTCTTGGTA
Source organism: Mobula birostris (assembly GCF_030028105.1). NCBI lineage: Eukaryota > Metazoa > Chordata > Chondrichthyes > Myliobatiformes > Myliobatidae > Mobula > Mobula birostris. Next base: position 186,918,931 of record NC_092376.1, on the reverse strand, counting down.
TGTCCTGCTTTGAGCTAATTTCCTAAAATGCATCACGTTGCACTTGTCTGTGTTAAATTCTGTCAGCTATTCTTAGCCTACTTTGCAGTTGATATAGATCTAGTTATAAAATTAACCAACCTTCTTGGCTGTTCCCCACCCCACCAATTGAAGAGGGTATTAAGAGGAATGGTGCCACAACAGCAACCCCAACGTCATGAAGACCAAAGAGCTGATTATTGACTACAGGGAGAGGAAATCGGAAGTCCATGAGCCAGTCCTCATCAGATCAGAAGTGCAGAGAGTCAGTAACTTTAAATTATCATCTCAGAGGATCGGTCCTTGGTCCGACACATAAGTGTTATTACAAAGAAGGTATGGCAGCGCCTTAATTTTAAGTGAAGATTTGTCATGGCATCTAAAATTTTGGCAAACTTTTATAGATGCATGTTGGATAGTATACTGATTGCATCCCAGTTTAGTATGGAAACACCAATGCCCTTTAATGGAAAAGCCTACAAAATGTAATGAATTCAGCCCAGTCCATCACAAGGAAAGGCCCTCCTCACCACGGAGCACATCTACGAGGAAAGCAGCATCCATAACATCCAGGCCAAGCTGTATTCACAGTGCTGAAGCAACAGAAGACCAACACCCTCAGATTACCCCTCAAAATTAGGCCCCCGAGCTAAATGGATTTCTTCACTTATCTCAACTCTAAACTGATTGCACAAGCTATGGACTCACTTTCAAGGACTCAGCAACTTATGTTCTCAATATTTATTACTTATTTATTATTATTTTGTTTTCTTTTTGTCTTTTTTGTATTTACACAATTTCTTGCCTCTTACACATTGGTTGTTAGCCTGCATTTTTTCTCTCACGTGCTCTCTACTCTCTCTCTCTCTTTCTCTCTCTCCCACTCACCTTCTGATCATCCCTCCTTCCCCCTCTCCCTTCCTCCCTCTCTGCCCCCTCTCACTCTCTCGCTCTCTCTCTCTTCCCTCACTGAACTAATTCATCTTTTTCTATTTACATCAGCTACAAAACTAATCAATTGCCATTATCAAGCCTTCACCACCCTCTCCGAGGCAGCACCAACGTGGTCTCTAAAATGCAGTTTCCATCATGAAGGACCCCCGTCACGTAGGTTATGCCTTGTTCTCATTGCTACCATCAGAAAGGAGGTATGGAAGCGTGAAAGCACACACTCAATGATCTACGAGCAACTTCTTCTCCTCTGCCATCTGATTTCTGAATAGACATTGAACCCAAGAACACTACCTCACTTCTTTTATTTATTTCTATTTTAGAACTACTTATTGTATATATATATATAGACTGTAATTCACCATTTTTTCTCTATTATTATGTAGTGCATTATGTTGCCACAAAGTTAACAAATGTCATGACATATGGCATTGATATTAAACCTGATTCTGATTCTATATCATTTCATTTCTGTTGATCTGCACTGAATCAGGATATTCGCTCTGCTTTCATGATCTCTCCCAATTCCCTTCAGCTTAAAATTGCAAGGGGCAATTCTGATCAATAGTCATTGAGCTGAATTGTTCATTTTATTATTTCTTTTCACAGATGGTGCCCGATATCCCAGGCACTTCCAAAAATTTCTTTCCATCTCAGTTCCCCTTTTCTTGCTCCTTTCACTCCTGTTCACCTGATGGTTGGAAGGACCATCACTGAAGATAAAAGAATGTTATCACTAAACACTTCAATGTCTGCAATGTTTTACAACCATGATTTGATATTGCCTGGCCGGCAGAGTTCCTCCAGCATTCTGGGTGGGTTGTTTTCAATTTCCAGCATGTGCAGATATTCTCTTGTTTATGATTTAATATGGCTTGAACAGGCAAAAAGCGCAAGCAAATTTTCTCCCAAAAAAACATTTTGCTTTGTCCTGAGCTCTTAATCTACTGCAGGTGTGCACACATTCTGATTGCTCTCCTCCTGTCATTGCTCACTAAATAAACTAGTACAATTATGCCAGCTAGTGAAAGGATTCATGACCTTGATGGATGAATATATGAAGGCAGCATTTCATAATGTGGCTATTCAGCCCATTGTGATTGTGCTCACAGTCTGAAAAAACAGCTGTCTAGTTGGTCACACACTGTTGTTTTTATTCCATTGATATCAATTCCTTTCTAATTTCAGTCATACATGGAAAATGGGTACTAAATCTTCAACCAAAATGACTGCTAAATCCTGAACATCATCCATATTAGCAGCACAGTCTAAATCTTAACGACATCTAGGCAAATAGAGGCCCAAACCCTGACTCCGAAAATATAAATAAAGCTCTCTTCCTCTATTTTCCCAGTTAGTTTGCATCTACCATATCTGGTTATGACACAGATAGTAAAGAGGCACGGATGGTAGTTTGCCTCCCAGGTGGCAGGGTCTGGGATATTTCTGTTCATGTCCAAGATATCCTGAAGTAGGAAGGAGAACAACCAAAGGTCGTGGTACATATTGGTACCAACAACATAAGCAGGAAAAGGGAGGAGGTCCTGTAAGCAGACTACAGGGAGTTAGGAAGGAAGTTGAGAAGCAGGACCACAAAGGTAGTCATCTCGGGATTACTGCCTGTTCCATGTGACGGTAGGTATAGGAATAGAGTGAGGTGGAGGATAAATGCGTGGTTGAGGGATTAGAGCAGGGGGCAGGGATTCAGATTTCTGGTTCATTGGGACCTCTTTTGGGGCAGGAGTGACCTGTACAAAAGGGATGGGTTGCACTTGAATCCCAAGGGGATCAATATCCTGGCAGGGAGGTTTGCTAAGGCTGTTGGGGAGAGTTTAAATGAGGATTGCTGGGGGGGAGGGGTGGGAACCAAACTGAAGAGATAGAGAAAGGGGTGGTTGGCTTACAAATAGATAAAGCTTGGAGACAGTGTGAGAGATAGGCAGGTGATAGAGAAGGGATGTTCTGAGACTGATGGTTTGACATGTGTTTATTTTAATGCAAGGAGTATTATGAACAAAGTTGATAAGCTTAGAGTGTGGATCAGTACTTGGAGCTATGATGTTGTGGCCATAACAGAGACATGGATGACTCAGGAGCAGGAATGGTTACTTCGAGTGCCAGGCTTTAGATGTTTCAGAAAGGACAGAGAGGGAGGCAAAAGAGGTGAGGGTGTGGCACTATTATCACAGATGTTATCACGGCCGTAGAAAAGGAGGAAGACATGGAGGGATTGTCTACAGGGTCTCTGTGGGTGGAAGTTAGGAACAGGAAGGGGTCAATAACCTTACTGGGTGTTTTTTATAGACCACGTAATAGCAACAGGGATATCAAGGAGAAGATAGGGAGACAGATTCTGGAAAGGTGTAATAATAACAGAGTTGTCGTGGTGGAAGATTTTAATTTCCCAAATATCGATTGGCCTGTCCCTAGAGTGAGGGGTTTAGATGGGGTGGAGTTTGTTAAGTGTGTTCAAGAAGGTTTCTTGACACAACATGTAGATAAGCCTACAGGAGGAGAGGCTGTACTTGATCTGGTATTGAGAAATGAACCTGGTCAGGTGTCAGATCTCTCAGTTGGAGAGCATCTTGGAGATAGTGATCACAACTCTATCCCCTTTAGAGAGGGGTAGGAACAAACAAGTTAGGAAAATGTTTAACTGGAGTAAGGGGAAATATGAGGCTATCAGGCAGAAACTTGGAAGCATGAATTGGAAACAGATGTTCTCTTTTATTGAAGTGGAAGGATTCTAATCCACCTACGGTCTTTTATTGGCTCTCCTCCATTATGTCCTGTTTAAGTTTAGAGAAAATAAGAAGTCGGACATTTGACACATCCTTTAAATTTGAGCAAATCTGGTGACGTTTTATCCAATATTTTCATTTAATTTGATTTATTACTCTTCCAGTTTTTTTTCGAAGTTTTAGATTTGATCAGAAAGTCTTTTTTTTTTGGTCATATCCTCAGAATGGACTGCCCAGTCCCGTTTTTTTTTGTATAGTGTAGTGGTTATTTTCCTTCATTTAAAATTCAAAGTTTTTTCTTTCCTCTTTATGAACTGATAAGAGGAGAATTGCTGTTTTCTTTTTTTTAATTATATATTATATACTAGCTTAACACAATGCATGATTTTGATAATGTCTATCTTAATCTTGGTGTGTATTGTTATTGATATATATATTTGAGATAATTCTCCTCTTGTTTGTATATATGTTCCTTTTAAATCAATAAAAAGATTCATAAAGAAAGGAAACAGATGTTCTCAGGGAAATGTACGGAAGAATTGTGGCAAATGTTCAGGGGATATTTGCGTGAAGTTCTGCATGGTACGTTCCAATGAGACAGGGAAAGGATGGTCACCTCACTATAGGAAGAATGTGGAAACCACAGAAAGGGTGCAGAGGACATTTACAAGGATGTTCCCTGGATTGGGGTACATGCCTTATGAGAATAGATTGATTGAACTTGGCCTGTTTTCCTTAGAGTGACGGAGGATGAGAGGTGACCTGATAGAGGTGTATAAGATGATGAGAGGCATTGATCGTGTGGATAGGCTTTTTTCCAGGGCAGAAATGGCTAGCACAAGAAGGCACAGTTTTAAGGTGCTTGGAAGTAGGTATAGAGGAGCTGTCAGGGGTAATTTTTTTACATGGAGAGTGGTGTGTGGTTGGAATAGGCTGCCGGCGATGGTTGTGGAGGCGGATGCGATAGGGTCTTTTAACAGACTCCTGGACAAGTACATGAAAAATAGAGGGTTATGGGTAACCCTAGGTAATTTTTCAGGTAAGGACTTGTCCGGCACAGCTCTGTGGGCCAAAGGGCCTGTATTGTACTGTAGGTTTTCTATCTTTTTATGTTTCTATCTATAGAATGAGTTGGCAAAGGAAGTAATAGAGACCAACACAATTACATTGTCTCAGAGGTACTTGGTCAATTTAACTGACGTACAGTATTTTGGAAACTACAACAGTGACCCCATTCATTACTCAGAGCAGTGCTCAATGATTCTACTCAATTAATAACTCTCTTTGAACACAGTTAGAATATTATATTCAGTTTGGATCATCTCCTTTTAGGAAGGATGTGGAAGCTTTAGAGAAGATGCAAAGGAGATTTACCAGGATGCTGCCTGGATTAGACAGCATGTCAAATGAGCTAGAATTTTTCACGTTGGAGTGAAGGCGGATGAGACGTGACTTGATAGAGATGTACAAGATAATAAGAGACATAGATTGAGAGGATAGCTAGAAAAAATTTTTCCAGAGTGGAAATAAATAATACGGGAGAGGGGGTGAGATAGCCTTAAGGTCTTTGGAGGAAAATAGGAGGTATGTCTGAAGCACCTTCAATTACTCCAAAAGACTGAGGTTTGGTAAAATACTGAAAGGCTTTTATTCGCTGTACAATACGACCTCCACAGTGAGTGTCTGCCCCCGGACTGAGGGGGAGGGGCAAGGCGAACACCTTTATACAGGACTCTATGGGAGGAGCCACAGGAGCAGTCAGCAGAGGGGTGTGTCCAGACAGGCAACCCAGTTACAATATATATACATGGTTTACCACATTCACCCCTCCTTTTTTTAAAAAGAGTCCCGCGGGGTGAAGTGACTGACAATATTTACAAGAAGTATATTTACAGGTTAAGTCTATCAGGCGGTCGAGTCCGTCGCTGTGATCCACGTAGCACCGGCAATGGCGGTTGTGCTGGCTCCAGCCTGACTTGAGGTGCCAGCACGTTAGGCGTTGGTAATCCCTCGTGTGTGTGTGTCGCGCCCGGTATGGGAGTGTCGTGTGGTGTCTGTATAGGGTTTGGGGTGCACGGTGTCTTGTAGGTACATACATTGGTGGGTACGGGGTCAATAGTCACCACGGAGTGTTCAGGGTAGGGGCCCGGAGCTCCTGCGGGCGCCAGGTCGCGGATGGAGACCGTGTCCTCCTGCCCATCAGGTAAAACCACATAGGCATACTGGGGGTTCGCATGAAGTAAGTGAACCCTCTCGACCATTGGGGAGTATTTATTGCTCCTCGCATGTTTCCGGAGCAGCACTGGCCCCGGGAACGTCAGCCAAGTTGGTAGGGTGGTTCCAGTGGTCGATTTTCTGGGAAACGAAAAGAGCCGCTCATGAGGGGTGGCATTGGTGGCTGTGCATAACAGGGAGTGGATGGAGTGGAGTGCCTCGGGAAGGACCTCCTGCCAGCGGGAGACCGGCAGTCTCTTTGACCTGAGGGCTAAGAGTATGGCTTTCCACACTGTGCCATTCTCCTTCTCCACCTGTCCATTCCCCCAGGGATGATAGCTCGTGGTCCTACTAGTTGCAATTCCCCTAGCCAGTAGATATTGGCACAGCTCGTCACTCAGAAACGAGGACGCTCTGTCACTGTGGATATAGCATGGGTATCTGAACAGAGTGAAGAGCTTGCGCAGGGCTTTTATAACTGACGTGGTAGTGGTGTCGGGGCAGGGGATGGCGAAGGGGAACCGCGAGTACTCGTCAATTACGCTAAGAAAGTACACATTGTGGTCGGTGGAGGGAAGGGGGCCCTTAAAGTCAACACTCAGTCGCTCAAAGGGGCGGGTGGCCTTGATGAATGGTGCCTTTTCGGGTCGGTAGAAGTGCGCAGACTTGGCAGTCCCTGGTCATCATCCTGATCTCCTCAAGGGAGTAAGGCAGGTCCCGGGCTTTCACGAAGTGGAAAAGCCGGGTGACTCCCGGGTGGCAAAGGTCCACATGTAGGGCGTATAGCCGGTCGATCTGCGCGCTGGCATATGTTCCCCAGGATTGGGCATCGGTGGGCTCGTTGAGCTTCCTAGGCCTGTACATGATGTCATAGTTGTAGGTGGAGAGTTCGATTCTCCACCTCAGAATTTTATCATTTTTGATTTTGCTCCGCTGCTGGTTATTAAACATGAACGCAACTGAGCGCTGGTCAGTTAGCAGGGTGAACCTTTTGCCGGCAAGATAGTGCCTCCAGTGCCTTATAGCTTCCACTATGGCCTGGGCCTCTTTCTCTACCGCAGAGTGCCGAATTTCAGGGCCTTGAAGGGTACGGGAGAAGAACGCTACTGGTCTTCCTGCCTGGTTGAGGGTAGCAGCCAGCGCAAAGTCGGAGGCGTCACTCTCTACTTGGAAGGGAATGGCCTCATCCACCGCATGCATTGCTGCTTTGGCAATGTCCCCTTTTATGCGGTTGAAGGCCGTGTGGGCCTTGGCAGAGAGGGGGAATGTGGTGGACTTGACCAGGGGGTGGGCCTTGTCTGCATAGTTAGAGACCCATTGGGCGTAATATGAAAAGAAGCCCAGGCACCTTTTGAGGGCTCTGAGGGTATTGGGAGGAGGGAGTTCCAACAGGGGGCACATACGGTCGGGGTCAGGGCCAATGACTCCATTCTCCACAACACACCCAAGGATAGCAAGTCGGGTGGTCCCAAATACACACTTGTCCTTGTTATAGGTGAGGTTGAAAGATTTGGCTGCTTGGAGAAATTTTTGGAGGTTGTTGTCGTGATCTTGCTGGTCGTGACCGCAGATGGTGATGTTATCCAGGTATGGGAACGCGGCCTTCAGTTGGCACCGGTCCACCATCTGGTCCATTGCCCTCTGGAAGACAGATACACCATTCGTGACACCAAAGAGGACGCGCAGGAATTGATAAAGCCTGCCGTCCGCCTCGAAGGCAGTGTAAGGGCAGTCCTCCCGGCGGATGGGGAGCTGATGGTAAGCGGATTTTAGGTCTATGGTCGAGTACACCTTGTACTGTGCTATCTGATTGACCATATCCGCGATGTGGGGTAGAGGGTACGCGTCGAGCTGCATGAACCTATTGATGGTCTGGCTATAGTCCACGACCATCCTATTCTTCTCCCCGTTCTGAACAACGACCACCTGCACCCTCCAAGGACTTGTGCTAGCCTCAATGACCCGCTCCCTGAGCAGCCGCTGCACCTCCGACTTAATGAAAGCTCTGTCCCCCGCGCTGTACCTCCTGCTTTTAGTTGCCACGGGTTTACAGTCCAGGGTCAGGTTGGCGAACAGCGGTGGGGGAGGGATCCTGAGGGTGGAGAGGCCGCAAGTGGTGTTGGTAGTGTGGCAGTTGGCATGATGTTGGGTGAGATGCGCGGGTCGGTGTGTGTGTGTGGTCAGTAGTGGGGTACGTGACATATCTCTACAAAACAGGGGATTTATGACAGTAATTGGCAGGAGGGGCCCATCATACTTCATTGTCACGCTTTTCAGGTGGCTCTGGAAGTCCAACCCCAATAGCACAGGGGCACACAGTTGAGACAAGACCAGTAACGTAAAGTCCTGATATTCTGTGCCCTGCACCACTAGCGTCGCTACACAACCCCCCCGGATGTCTGTTGTATGCGACCTGGAGGCCATGGTGACCCTCTGACTTACCGGCCGTATCATGAGTCCACAATGCTGCACCGTGGCTGGGTGGATAAAACTCTCCGTGCTGCCTGTGTCAAACAGGCAGCTTGTCCTGTGCCCCTCCACCAGGATGTCCATCATTGACCGCCTTGCGAGCTGGTGGGGAGCACTTTGGTCAAGGGTCACGGAAGTCAGGGTGGGGTCGCTTCCTTGGTCCGGCGCGGTGGGGTGGCCCGTGAGCACCTGTTGGTTGTAGGTGGTGGGAGGTGCCGCCGACCAAGATGGCCGCCCCCATGTCTCGCAGGTGGTGGCAGCATTGAAGCACCTTCAATTACACGAAGCTGGGTGGCAGTGTTAGCTGTGAGGAGGATGCTAAGAGGATGCAGGATGACTTGGATAGGTTGGGTGAGTGGGCAAATTCATGGCAGATGTAATTTAATGTGGATAAATGTGAAGTTATCCACTTTGGTGGCAAAAATAGGAAAACAGATTATTATCTGAATGGTGGCCGATTAGGAGAAGGGGAGGTGCAATGAGACCTGGGTGTCATTATACACCAGTCATTGAAAGTGGGCATGCAGGTACAGCAGGCGGTGAAAAAGGCGAATGGTATGCTGGCATTTATAGCGAGAGGATTTGAGTACAGGAGCAGGGAGGTACGACTGCAGTTGTACAAGGCCTTGGTGAGACCACACCTGGAGTATTGTGTGCAGTTTTGGTCCCCTAATCTGAGGAAAGACATCCTTGCCATAGAGGGAGTACAAAGAAGGTTCATCAGATTGATTCCTGGGATGGCAGGACTTTCATATGAAGAAAGGCTGGATGAACTGGGCTTGTACTCGTTGGAATTTAGAAGATTGAGGGGGAATCTGATTGAAACGTATAAAATCCTAAAGGGATTGGACAGGCTAGATGCAGGAAGATTGTTCCCAATGTTGGGGAAGTCCAGAACGAGGGGCCACAGTTTGAGGATAGAGGGGAAGCTTTTTAGGATCGAGATTAGGAAAAACTTCTTCACACAGAGAGTGGTGAATCTGTGGAATTCTCTGCCACAGGAAACAGTTGAGGCCAGTTCATTGGCTATATTTAAGAGGGAGTTAGATATGGCCCTTGTGGCTACGGGGGTCAGGGGGTATGGAGGGAAGGCTGAGGTGGGGTTCTGAGTTGGATGATCAGCCATGATCATAATAAATGGTGGTGCAGGCTTGAAGGGCCGAATGGCCTACTCTTGCACCTATTTTCTATGTTTCTATGTTTCTACTCCAAAAGACTGAGGTTTGGTAAAATACTGAAAGGCTTTTATTCGCTCTACAATACGACCTCCACAGTGAGTGTCTGCCCCCGGACTGAGGGGGAGGGGCAAGGAGAAAACCTTTATGCAGGACTCTGTAGGAGCAGCCACAGGGGCAGTCAGAGGAGCCACAGGGGCAGTCAGCAGAGGTGTGTGTCCAGACAGGTAACCGAGTTACAACATATATACATGGTTTACCACAATGTCAGAGGTAACTTTTTGACACAGAGAGTGGTGAGTGCATGGAACACCATTCTAGTGGTAGATACATTAGGGGCATTTAAGAAATTCTTAATTAGGCACAAGTATGATTGAAAAATGGAGGGCTATGTAAGAGGGAAGGTTTAGATTGATTTTAGATTAGATTTAAAGATTGGGATAACATCATTTGTTGAAGAGTCTGTACTGTGCTATGGTGTTCTATGTTCTGTAGAGTGACTGGAAAAGTGTTATATATCTTTGAATTCTTGTATCAGTAAGCAGCTATTTCTAAAACAATTACCATTATAAATAGTTAATAATTCTAAAAACCTGTACACTAATTTGCTGCTGCCAAGTCTTCTAGATCACGGTACAACGGCTAAGTTAATAGTGGTCCAAAGATCACTTCTCATAGCTTGGGTATTGTCTCTGAACATTAATAAATAAGCCAGATAAATGAAGATGTGTGTTCTGTCCTTCATAAATTGTTTAATTTGTTAGTGCAGACAAGTTTATAAATGAATGAAGGCAGTTAGAAAGGGGAGGAAAAGGACAAAAAAAGTTCCAGAATCGTGAGGGAAAGAGCAAAAGAATTGTTTGGACATTGGGAACACTAAAGAGAATATTGGGCATGCACAGTGGAACATTCATCACCTAATAAGAGAGAAAAATTAAGCTAATATTACAGGTAGATGCCTAACTTCAGAACTATCTTCTTCTAGTAGAAGCAGGAGACATTAGTAATCTGAGACACAACAGGTTCTGCAGAAGTTGGAAATCCTGAGCAACATACTGAAAATGCTGGAGGGACTCAGCAGAGCAAGCAGCATCTATGGAGTGAAATGATCAGTCAATGTTCCGGGACAAGAACCTTCATCAGGACATTAAAGTCATAGAGTTATAAATCACCAATTTGGGGTCCATCAGTTCAACAAATCCATTTTGATCATTAGTAATTGTTTTTATTTATTGTCACATGTATATCAAAACATTGAAACATACAGTAAAATGTGTTATTTGAATCAATGACTGGCACAGCCTGAGGATGTGCAGGAGACAGCACAGAAGTGTCACCATGCGTCCAGCAGCAGCATAGCATGCCCACCAGTTACTAATCCCATCTAGCACCTCTGTTGGAACGTGAAAAGAAACCAGAGCACCCAGAGAAAACTCATAAACTCATGTGGTCACAGGGAGAATGTACAAACTGCTTACAGACAGAAGCAGGAATTCAAAGTACACTTACTATCAAAGTGTGCATACAGAATACCACTCTGAGAATCGTTCTCCTGCGGGCAGCCACGGAACAAAGAAACACCATGGAATCCGTTCAAATAAACATCAAACATTCAACGTGCGAGGAAAGAACAACTCGCACAAATGGCAAAAAAGGAGTGAACATCACATAGAATATCAAATATCGAACATCAGACCTGGAGTCCGGCAGTATTCAGTTCAGCATTGCACTGCTAGCCCACCGCAGGCCGCAGGGACATTCTTCACTGAAGCGCCCAAATTTGTATCGATTGCCCAGATGAAACCGCTCAAAAACCAGCAAAAACAAAGAGTAGCCAGAATCCAGGAACACATGCAACATCAACTCAAAGTCCCCTAAATCAAGTCCACAGCCTCACCAATCAATCCGTGCAACGTGGGTTCTAGAACTCCGGCACTTTCCCCGGACAGCAGTTAGCAAGCGAGAGAGGAAGATCAGTCAAGCACCAGCAGACTACGCCGCACCTTCTGCCTGTCCTCTCTTCTCATCCTCGTCAACTTCAGCCTTGCTTGACGCCTCAGTTGGAGAGAAACAATAGAGTCCATCATGGGCTCGCGCCCCACTTCCAGGCCATCAGGCCACGCACTCTTCTCCTAACCTCAACAAACTCTTTCAGAATACAGCCAAGCACCAGATCCCTCAATCAGCCCAAAAACGCACCATTAAAATGTAAACCACAAGTTCCAGTTGCATGCAGCTTAGTGGTGGAATCATATTTGAGAGAAGAATTAAAAGAAGTAAACAAAAAATAGTTTTGTGAACTGTCAGCAGGACATCGCCATTGGCAGCTTTGCTCGCTGGCGCCATCTTGAAGTATATACTCAAACAAACTCTGATCCGCCAAACTTTGGTACTATAAAGAATTACACTAACTGCTATGCTGCTGTGTTGTCTGCCATTCTCTGTGTAAAAGATTATCCCTCAGATCCCTTTTCAAAACTTTTCTTCCCTTAGACCAATGCCATATTTTTGAGATTCCTACTGCAGAATAAAGATTATGAGTATCTACCTGATCTAAGCCCCTCATAACCTTTTATGGTTTTATCATGTCACTTCTCAGCCTCCTTTGATCCAAGGAAAACAAACTAGGCCTATCCAATCTCTCCCCAAAGTAAAAGTTCTCCAGTCCTGACAATATCCTGGTGAATCACGTGTTTGTGATTCTCTTCATTTTCTTCTGTGCAATTGCATTCTTCCTAAAGGATGCAGCATTGATTCCAGAAGCTTCAATCTGCCTAGATATATGAAGACATGCTGTTTCTCAAACTTGTACTGGAGCGCTATTGGAGGTGAAAGACAAAGAAGACAGAAGATCAGAGAAGTAATGGAGTTGATATTGGCATATTATTGAAACATGCACTGAAATACTGCGAAAAGCTTGCCTTACATGCTGTTCAGACAGATCAAATCATTACACAGTGCATTGAGGTAGAAAAAGGTAAAACAAAAACAGAATACCTACAGAGAAAGTGCAGTGCAGACAGGCAATAAGGTTCAAGATATAATGAGCTAGATTGTGAGGTCGAGAGTCTATTTAATTATACTTGGAAACCATTTGATAGTAGGATGGAGGCTGTCCTTGATATTGGTTGTATGTGCTTTCAGGCTTTTGTATCTTCTGCCTGATGGGAGAGGGAAGAAGATGAGATGTCCGGGGTGGATGGTGTCTTTGAATATGGTGACTGCTTTTACTGACACATCGAGAAATATAGACAGAGTCCATGGAGGGGAGGTTGGTTTCTGTGATGTGCTGAATTATGTCCGAAGATAGTATATAATAGACACTGGAAGCTCATAATCGCCCTTATGAGCTGAATGGTAATGTTCTGCCAATCATCCTCCCAATCTATCCTTCATAAGCATAAAACACAGTGAATTAAACTGGAAGAAAAATGTAATCGAGAAACATAAAAACATAGAAACATAGAAAATAGGTGCAGGAGTAGACCATTCAGCCCTTCGAACCTGCACCGCCATTCAGTAGGATCATGGCTGATCATCCAACTCAGAACCCTGTACCAACCTTCCCCCCATACCCCCTGATCCCTTTAGCTACAAGGGCCACATCTAACTCCCTCTTAAATATAGCCAATGAACTGGCTTCAACTGTTTCATGTGGCAGAGAATTCCACAGATTCACCACTCTCTGTGTGAAGTAGTTTTTCCTCATCTCGGTCCTAAAAAGCTTCCCCTTTATCCTCAAACTGTGACCCCTCGTTCTGGACTTCCCCAACATCGGGAACAATCTTCCTGCATTTAGCCTGTCCAATCCCTTTAGGATTTTATACGTTTCAATCAGATCCCCCCTCAATCTTCTAAATTCCAATGAGTATAAGCCTAGTTCATCCGGTCTTTCATCATATGAAAGTCCTGCCATCCCAGGAATCAATCTGGTGAGCCTTCTTTGTACTCCCTCTATGGCAAGGACGTCTTTCCTCAGGTTAGGGGACCAAAACTGCACACAATACTCCAGGTGTGGTCTCACCAAGGCCTTGTACAACTGCAGTCGTACCTCCCGGCTCCTGTACTCGAATCCTCTTGCTATAAATGCCAGCATACCATTTGCCTTTTTCACCACCTGCTGTACCTGCATGCTCTCTTTCAATGACTGGTGTACAATGACACCCGGTCTCGTCGCACCTCCCCTTTTCCTAATCAGCCACCATTCAGATAATAATCTGCTTTCCTGTTCTAGCCACCAAAGTGGATAACCTCACATTATCCACATTAAATTACATCTGCCATGAATTTGCCCACTCACCTAACCTATCTAAGTCACCCTGCATCCGCTTAGCACCCTCCTCACAGCTAACACTGCTGCCCAGCTTCGTGTCATCTGCAAACTTGGAGATGCTGCATTTAATTCCCTCGTCTAAGTCATTTGCTGATTACTTTGAAGGATTGCATGTTTCAGAATCAGAATCAGGTTTATTATCACTGACATGTGACGTGAAATTTGTTAACTTAGCAGTAGTTCAATGCAATACATAATATAGAAGAGAAAGTAAATAAGTAAACCAATTAATCAATCAATCAATTACTGTATATGGCATATTGAATAGATTTAAAAATGTGCAAAAAGCAGAAATACTATATATTGAAAAAGTGAGATCGTGTCCAAGGGTTCAATGTCCAGTTAGAAATTAGATGGCAGAGGGGAAGAAGCTGTTCCTGAATCACTGAGTGTGTGCCTTCAGGCTTCTGTACCTCCTACCTGATGGTAACAATGAGAAAAGGGTACGCCCTGGGTGCTGGAGGTCCTTAATAATGGACACTGTCTTTCTGAGACACTGCTCCCTGAAGATTCCTGGGTACGTTGTAGGCTAGTACCCAAGATGGAGCTGACTAGATTTACAACCCTCTGCAGCTTCTTTCGGTCCTGTGCAGTAGCTTCTCCATACCAGACAGTGATGCAGCCTGTCATAATGCTCTCCAGGGTACCTCTGGAATCTGTTTGTTGACATGCCAAAACTCTTCAAACTACTAATAAAGTATAGCTGTTGTCTTGCCTTCTTCATAACTATATTGATATGTTGGGACCAGGTTAGATCCTCAGAGATTTTGACACCCAGGTACTTGAAACTGCTCACTCTCTCCACTTCTGATCCCTCTATGAGGGTTGGTATGTGTTCCTTCATCTTACCCTTCCTGAAGTCCACAATCAGCCCTTTCGTCTTACTGATGTTGAGTGCCAGGTTGTTGCTGTGGCACCACTCCACTAGTTGGCATATCTCACTCCTGTACACCCTCTCGTCACCAGCTGAGATTCTACCAACAATGGTTGTATCGTCAGCAAATTTGTAGATGGTATTTGAGCTATCTTGGTGATATGACTCATTAAGCTTATAGTCCTATGTAATTCACATTGTATTGCTCCAGGTTTCTTAGGAAGAGTGATTAAGCACTGATTTTTTCATTTCTTCTGGTGTTATTCCAGTCTCATAAATGTCATTGATTAAATCAGTAAGTTTTTCAATTCCATAATCTGCAAGGACAATAATTTATTTTATTACTAATTCATCAGGACCTGCTGCCATTCCTTTCTTCGTCTTATTTATTACATTATGAACTTCAGATTTTAAAATATTTTAATTTTAAATTATAAAAATTTTTAAGTTTTAAAATTCTAAGAACTTTGATGACAAGAGCTAAAAGTAAGATACAAGCTGAAATAGGTAAAGAACAATATGGCTTTGTGAAAGACAAAGGTACAAGAAACACAATATTGATGTTAAGGATACTATCAGAACGAACTATTGAAGTGAAAAAAGATTGTTTGTTTTATCAACTACACAAAAGCATTTGGTGAAGTGAAGCACAATAAGTTATTTGAAATATTATAGAAAACTCTAGATCCTGATTTGAAAGACCTCTGCCTAATCAGAAATCTGTACTGGGAACAAACTGCTGCTGTAAGAACAGATGCAGAAGTGAATCAGTATATGAAAATCAAGAGAGGCGTTAGACAAGGGTGTGTTTTCTCCCCTGATTCATTTAATGTGTACAGTGAAACAATATTACAAAAATTAAGAGACATCTTGGGAATCAAAGTTGGTGGTGAAAACATCGATAATTTCAGATATGCAGATGATAATTGCAAGTACGGAGGAAGAACTACAAAACTTAATTGATATAATTGTTGAAGAAAGTGCAAAAATGGATCTATCTATCAATTGCAAAAAGACAGAATGTATCGTGATATCCAGAAAGAAGGTGAATCCTATCTGCAGGCTGAGAATAAATGGGGAAGACATAAAACAAGTAAAGAACTTTTGCTACTTAGGAAGCTGGGTGACATCAGATGGTAGGTGTGACATGGACATCAAAAGAAGAATAGGGATGGTAAAAGACACCTTTACGAGAATGAAGAGTATACTTACCAATACTAAACTAGGCATGACAACCTGCCTCAGAGTACTGAAATGTTACGTTTATCCAGTTATGTTATATGGCTCAGAATGTTGGACAATATCTAGTAACATGAGGAAACGAATTGAAGCAGCAGGGATGTGGTTTTTGAGGAGGATGCAAAGAATATCATGGACAAAACGAATATCTAACGAGGATATCATGAACATAGCAAACACATAAAGAGAAATAATGTATGAGATCATGAAAAGGCAACGTAACTTCATTGGACTTGTGATTAGGAAAGAGGAGTTAGAATGCATGGTAATTATGGGATTGAAGGGAAGCAAGCAAGAGGAAGACAAAGACAAATGGTGATGGAGACAGCAGCCAGAGAACTGGAAATAAATACCAATGAATTGATCCACTTGACCTGAAACAGGAGTGTGTGGGCCATGGCAGTCAGAGCTCAAATTGGGCATAGCACCTGATGATGATGATGATTTGAGTTATGTCTAGCCACGTAGTCATGTGTATATAGAGAGTAGAGCAGTGGGCTAGGCACACACCCCTGAGGTGCACCAGTGTTGATTGTCAGTGAGGAGGATATGTTATCACTAATCTGCACAGATTGTGGTCTTCTGCTTAAGAAGTCGAGGATCCAATTGCAGAGGGAGGTACAGAGGTCCAGGTTCTGCACTTCTCAATCAGGATTGTGAGAATGGTGGTATTAAGTGCTGAGCTATGATAGGGGACTCGATAGTTAGAGGTACAGACAGGAGGTTCTGTGGTTGTGACAGAGAATCCAGGATGGTTTGTTGCCTCCCGGGTGCCAGGGTCAAGGATGTCTCAGATTGCTTGCTTGACATTCTGAAGTAGGAGGGTGATCTGCCAGATGTCATGGTGCACATCGGTACCAATGACATAGCAAGAAAGAGTGAGGAGGTCCTGGAGACTGAAGATAGAGAGCTTGGTAGGAAGTTGAAAAACAGGACCTCAAGGGTGGTAATCTCAGGATTGCTACCTGTGCTACGTGCCAGTGAGGGTAAGAAAAGGATGCTCTGGAGGATGAACAAGTGGCTGAGGAACTGGTGTAGGGGGCAGGGTTTCAGATTTCAGGATCATTGGAACCTCTTCTGGGGCAGGTGGGACCTGTACAAGAGAGACAGGTTACACTTGAACTACAGGGGGACCAATATCCTCTCAGGGAGGTTTGTTAGTGCTGTTGGGGAGGCTTTAAACTAGATTTGCAGGGAGATGGGAACCAGGGTGCCAGAGCTGACAGTGGGGCTGGGGTGAAAATAAATGATGTTAAAAGTTCAAGCAAGGCCGCAAATAGAAAGGTTGTGAGTGGTGGTAAAAATCTTGAGGTGTTTCAATGCTAGGAGTATTGCAGGGAAGGCAGATGAGTTGAGGGCGTGAATTGACACGTGGAATTATGACGTTATAGCAATTAGTGATACTTGGCTACAGGAGGGGCAGGACTGGCAGCTTAATATTCCAGGGTTCCGATGTTTCAGATGTGATCGAGGCAGAGGAATGAAAGGTGGGGGAGTAGCATTGCTTGTCAGGGAAAATGTTACGGCAATGCTCAGGCAGGACAGATTAGAGGGCTTGTCTACTGAGTCCTTATGGGTGGAGCTGAGAAACAGGAAAGGTATGGCCACATTAGTGGGGTTGTATTATAGACCACCCAATAGTCAGTGAGAATTGGAGGAGCAAACCTGCAGAGAGATAGCAGGCAACTGCAGGAAACATAAAGTTGTGGTGGTAGGGGATTTTAATTTTCCACATATTGATTGGGACTCTCATACTGTTAGGGGTCTAGATGGGTTAGAGTTTGTAAAATGTGTTCAGGAAAGTTTTCTAAATCAATATATAGAGGTACCAACTAGAGAGGATGCAATATTAGATCTCCTATTAGGGAACGAGTTAGGACAAGTGACGGAAGTGTGTTTAGGGGAGCACTTTGGTTCCAGTGATCATAACACCATTAGTTTCAACTTGATAATGGATAAAGATAGAGCTAGTCCTAGGGTTGAGGTTCTAAACTGGAAGAAGGCCAAATTTGAAGAAACGAGAAAGGATCTAAAAAGCATGGATTGAGACAGGTTGTTCTCTGGCAAGGATGTGATTGGTAAGTGGGAGGCCTTCAAAGGAGAAATTTTGAGAGTGCAGAGCTTGTATGTTCCTGTCAGGATTAAAGGCAAAGTGAATAGGAATAAAGAACCTTGGTTCTCAAGGGATATTGCAACTCTGATAAAGAAGAAGAGAGAGTTGTATGACATGTATAGGAAACAGGGAGTAAATAAGGTGCTTGCGGAGTATAAAAAGGGCAAGAAAATACTTAAGAAGGAAATCAAAGGGGCTAAAAGAAGACATGAGGTTGCCTTGGCAATCAAAGTGAAGGATAATCCAAAAAGCTTTTACAGGTATATTAAGAGTAAAAAGATTGTCAGGGATAAAATTGGTCCTCTTGAAGATCAGAGTGGTCGGCTATGTGCGGAACCAAAATAAATAGGGGACATCTTAAATGGGTTTTTTTGTGTCTGTATTTACTAAGGAAACTGGCATGAAGTCTATGGAATTAAGGGAAACAAGTAGTGAGATCATGGAAACTGTACAGATTGAAAAGGAGGAGGTGCTTGCTATCTTGAGCCAAATTAAGGTGGATAAATCCCCAGGAGCTGACAGGGTACCCCTCAGACCTTGAAGGAGACTAGTGTTGAAATTGCAGGGACCCTGGCAGATATATTTAAAATGTCAGTGTCTACGGGTGAGATGCCAGAGGATTGGAGAATGGCTCATGTTGTTCTGTTGTTTAAAAAGGATCGAAAAGTACTCCAGGAAATTATAGGCTGGTAAGTTTGACATCGGTAGTGGGTAAGTTATTGGAGGGAGTACTAAGAGACAGAATCTACAAGCATTTGGATAGACAGGGACTTATTAGGGACAGTCAACATGGCTTTGTGCGTGGTAGTTCATGTTTGACCAATCTACTGGAGTTTTTCGAGGAGGTTACCAGGAAATTGGATGAAGGGAAGGCAGTGGATGTTGTCTACATGGACTTCAGTAAGGCCTTTGACAAGGTCCTGCATGGGAGGTTAGTTAGGAAAATTCAGCCGCTAGGTATACATGGAGAGGTGGTAAATTGGATTAGACATTGGCTCAATGGAAGAAGCCAAAGAGTGGTAGTAGAAGATTGCTTCTCAGAGTGGAGGCCTGTGCCTAGTGGTGTGACACAGGGATCAATGCTGGGTCCATTGTTATTTGTCATCTATATCAATGATCTGAATGATAATGTGGTAAATTGGATCAGCAAATTTGCTGATGATACAAAGATTGGCGGTGTAGTGGACAGTGAGAAAGGTTTTCAAAGCTTGCAGAGGGATTTGGACCAGCTGGAAAAATGGGCTGAAAAATGGCAGATGGAGTTTAATACAGACAAGTGTGAGGTATTGCACTTTGGAAGGACAAACCAAGGAAGAACATACAGGGTAAACGCTAAGGCACTGATGAGTGAAGTAGAACAGAGGGATCTGGGAATCCAGATACAAAATTCGCTAAAAGTGGCGTCACTGGTAGATAGAGTCATAAAGAGAGCTTTTGGTACATTGGTCTTTATTAATCAAAGTGTTGAGTATAAGAGCTGGAATGTTATGATGAGGTTGTACAAGGCATTGGTGAGGCCGAATCTGTAGTATTGTGTTCAGATTTGGTCACCAAATTACAGGAAGGATATTAATAAGGTTGGAAGAGTGCAGAGAAGGTTTACAAGGATGTTGCCGGGACTTGAGAAACTCAGTTACAGAGAAAGGTTGAATAGGTTGGACTTTATTCCTGGAGCGTAGAAGAATGAGGGGAGATTTGATAGAGGTATATAAAATTATGATGGGTATAGATAGAGTGAATGCAAGCAGGCTTTTTCCACTGAGGCAAGGGGAGAAAAAAAACAGAGGACATGGGTTAAGGGTGAAGGGGGAAAAGTTTAAAGGGAACATTAGGGGGGGCTTCTTCACACAGAGAGTAGTGGGAGTGTGGAATGAGCTGCCAGACGAGGTGGTAAATGCGGGTTCTTTTTTAACATTTAAGAATAAATTGGACAGATAGATGGATGGGAGGTGTATGGAGGGATATGGTCCGTGTGCAGGTCAGTGGGACTAGGCAGAAAATGGTTCGGCACAGCCAAGAAGGGCCAAAAGGCCTGTTTCTGTGCTGTAGTTTTTCTATGGTTTTCTATGGTTTCTAACAGCATCCTGACATAGGTATTTGTGTTTTCCAGGTGCTCTGAAGCCATGTGGAGAGCCATTGAGATTGCATTTGCCGTTGATCTATTGTGGCGATAGGAAAATTGCAATTGGTCCAAGTCCGTACTGAGGCAGGAGTTCAGTCTAGTCATGACCAACCTCTCAAAGCATTTCATCACTGTAGATGTGAGTGCTACCGAACAATAGACATTAAAGCAGCTCATATTATTTTTCTTAGGCACTGGTATAATTGTTGCCTTTTTGAAGCAAGTGGGAACTTCCGCCCGCAGCAGTGAGAGGTTGAAAATGTCCTTGGATACTTCCGCTATTTGGTTGCCATTGGTTTTTATAGCCTTACCAGGTACTCCATCAGGACCTTCCGCCTTGTGAGAGTTTATTCTCTTTAAAGACAGCCTAACATCGGCCTCTGAGACAGAGATCACAGCGGCATCAGGTGCAGCAGAGATCTTCACAGCTGTAGTTTTGTTTTCTCTTTCAAAGCAGGCATAGAAGGCGTTGAGTTCATCTGGTAGTGTAGCATTACTTCCATTCATGCTATTGGGTTTCACTTTGTAGGAAGTAATGTCTTGTAAACCCTGCCAGAGTAGCCGTGCATCCAACGTCGCCTCCAACCTTGTTCGGAACTGTCTCTTTGCTCTTGAAATAGCCCTCCACAAATCATTCCTGGTTTTCTGGTACAGACCTCGGTCAGCAGAGGGAATGTCACAGATCTCGCCTTCAGTAGGTACCTTCTGGTTCATCCACGGCCTTTGGTTTGGGAATGTACAGTAAGTCTTTGTAGGCACACACTCATCCACACAGGTTTTAATGAAGTTGGTAACAACTGCAACATACTCATCAAGGTTCAAAGAAGAATCCCTGATTACAGTCTAGTCCATCGGTTCAAAGCAGTCCTGTAGGCACTTCTGTGCTTCCCTTGTCTTTACTTTCTTGGTCCTCACTACTGGTGCTGCAGTCTTCAGTCTCTCCCTATACTCAGGGAGTAGAATTACAGTCAGATGATCACACTTCCCGAAGTGAGGGCGTGGAATATCACGGTCGGCATTCTTGATAGTTGTGTAGCAATGGTTCAGTGTTTTGTTTCCTCTGGTATTGTCAGTGATCTGTTGATGGTAATTGCTTAGTGATTTTTTCAGACTGGCATGGTTAAAATCTTCCAAAACGATGGTGAAGGTGTTAAGGTGCGCTGTTTCGTGCATGTTGATCCCATTGCTCAGATCATCTAAAGCCTGATTGACTTTGGCCTGTGGTGGTATGCATACTGCTACCAAAATGGCCCTGGAGAACTCCCATGGTAGTTGAAAAGTTTGGCACTTCACTGCTAGATATTCCAGGTCTGGTGAGCAGAATTGGGACAGCACTGATATATTTGTGCACCAAGAAGAGTTGATCATGAGGCATACTCCTCCACCAATGGACTATATGAAGACTTGAGATAAAATGGAAGTTTTACATCTTTTGTATTTGTATGAGAAAGTCAAATCAAATCAAATTCATATCAAATTCAAGTTTAATTATCATTCAAACATTAATCAATACAACCATATAAAACAATGGTCCTCTGGAGCCAAGGCACAAAACATTCACAGCATATTCAAAGTAGCAAACAAAAAATACATACGTACAAATCCCCAGTTCCTCTGTGACACGTCCCACAAATCGATGGTACAGTTCTTTGCAATGCACAGACACATGCAATCCAACCTGTCACTCCACCAATCCAACACTGCAGGGCAGCACCGATGGGAGCGGCCAGACCCCGTTGGAGCATGGACACCACGCTATACTGTTCCTGGCATCTCCTCGCCTGGACTGAAGCTGCAGGCAAGCTCACTGCTTGAAGCCTAAACCTCACTACAACCGAGGCCACACACCTGCCACAACATCTGTTGCACCACCAAACGGGAGAAACAAGCTTGCGGCATCTTACATTATCAACTTCCAACAGGGTTTTGTGATCATAAGAGAAATATCCAAGACAACCACCCACAGCGCTGCACACTGGCTTTGTGGACCAACCATGATGCTTCCCTACATCAGGCAGCCACACAGTCTGCACCAAGTCTATCTTCTCCGACGCCAAGACCAGCTCCTCCAACACCCAGGCCAGCTCTTCTGATTGACGAGCAGCTCACTGAAGGGACAGGCCTACAGCACCCAAAGGTCTTGGAGCTCAGCACAGTACTGTGACCATAAATAGGATATTTTAACAAAGATAAAAAAATGTTGTTGGCCCTCAAGAGGCTACTGTGCCCAAGTGCACCTCCATCTTACAAGACACTTACAGGATGCTACCAGAATGGAGTGTAATGTCACCCACTTGTAAAATTAACTCATCTCTACAAAGCTGCTTGATGTGTGGATATTTATAATATTCTCTTGAAAGTTTCCGATTTACAGAAACCAATCCTTTCTGTCATCCACAGCTCCAGCATGTCCATCTGTTTCAGACACACTCACACCCCTCTTTACATCAGCAGCACAGCAGTGAAAACTGCAAGCAGTTTCAAACTCCCGTGAGTGCATATCTAACACAACACCTCATGGTCATAGAACACATACTCCACAGTCAAAAAAGCTCAACGACGGCCTCTACTTTCTGAGGAGGCTAAGAGAGAGCTAGTCTATGCACACTAATTCTCATGACCTTCCACAGCTGTGCAGTGGAAAGCTTCCTAACCTGCTGCCTGGTTCCGAACCTGCACTGCAACAGACAGGAAGGCTCTACAATGCGTAGTTAAAACAGCCCGGGGCATCATTGGCACCAGCTCCCATCAGGGACATTGTACAGAAAGGTGCCAGAAAAAGGGCAGCAATATCATGAAAGATCTCACCCACCCTGCTTATGGATTGGGTTGTCCCTCCCCCATCACGGAAGAGATTGTGCAGTATCCATGCCAGGACCACCAGACTCAAAAATAATTACTTCCCCCAAGCCATCAGGTTGATCAACACCTCCTAAAAACAAGAAATTCTGCAGATGCTGGAATTCCAAAGTAATACACACATACTACTGGAAAAACCTGGCAGGTCAAGCAGCACCTATGGAAAAGAGTAAGCTGTTGATGTTTCGGACCGAGAAACTTCAGCTTCTGCAGGACAGAACAGGGAGGGGGAATACACCAGAATTAAAAGTGGTGTGACAGGCAGGAAGATAGCTAGATGGTGAAGCCAAGTGAGGGGGAAGATAATGGACTGGAGAGGAAGGAATTCGATTGGAGAGGACAGTGGACCATAAGAGAAAGGAAAGGAGAAGGGGACTCAACACTTAAGACAATAAGATTTAGGAGCAAAAGTAGGCCATTTGGCCCTTTGAGTCTGCTCCACCATTCAATCACGGGCTGATCCACCTCATCCAGTCATCCCCACTACCCTGCTTTCACCCCATACCCTTTGATGCCCTGGCTAATCGAGAACCTATCTATCTCTGCCTTAAATGCACCCAATGACTTGGCCTCCACAGCCACTTGTGGCAACAAATTCCACAAATTTACTACCTTCTGACTAAAGTAATTTCTCTGCATCTCAGTTCTAAAAAGATGTCCTTCAATCCTGAAGCCGTGCCCTCTTGTTCTAGAATCCTCTACCATAGGAAATAATTTTGCCATATCTAATCTGTTCAGGCCTTTTAACATTTGGAATGTTTCTATGAGATCCTCCCTCATTCTCCTGAACTCCAGGGAATACAGCCCAAGAGCTGCCAGACGTTACTCATATGATAACCCACTCATTCCTGGAATCATTCTCGTGAATCTTCTCTGAACCCTTTCTAATGTCAGTATATCCTTTCTAAAATAAGGAGCCCAAAACTGCACACAATACTCCAAGTGTGGTTTCACGAGTGCCTTATAGATCCTCAATATCACATCCCGGCTCTTATATTCTATGCCTCTAGAAATGAATGCCAACATTGCTTTCGCCTTCTTCATAACTGACTCAACACTCACAACACGCTGGAGGAACTCAGCAGGTCGGGCAGCATCTGTGGAAAAGATTGGTCGACGTTTCGGGCAGGAACCCTTCGTCAGGACTGTAGAGGGAAGGGGCAGAGGCCCTATAAAGAAGGTGGGGGGAGGGTGGGAAGGAGAAGGCTGGTAGGTTCCAGGTGAAAAACCAGTAAGGGGAAAGATAAAGGGGTGGGGGAGGGGGAGCAGGGAGGTGATAGGCAGGAAAGGTGAAGAAGGATTAGGGGAAAACACAATGGGTAGTAGAAGGAGGAGGAACCATGCGAGAGGTGATAGGCAGGTGGGGGGGGGGGGGCAGAGTGACATAGAGACAGAGGAAGGGAAGGGAGGGAATTACCGGAAGTGGGAGAATTCTATTTTCATACCAAGGGGCTGGAGACTACCTAGACTAGTGGTCCCCAACCACCGGGTCGCGGACCGGTACCGGGCCGCAAAGCATGTGCTACCGGGCCGCGAGCAAACGATATGATTTGGCGATATGAGTCAGCTGCACCTTTCCTCGTTCCCTGTCATGCAATGTTGAGCTTGAACGCACGTGAGGTCATTACCCGTGCGTCATCCATATCAGCGCGGGAAGGAGATCAACTCCTCGAGCTTGCAAATGACAGCGGGCTGAAAAGTATGTTTGACATAACATCTCTGCTGGCATTCTGGATCAAAGTCAAGGCTGAATATGCTGAGGTAGCCACAAAAGTACTGAAAACATTGCTTCCATTTTCAACATATCTCTGCAATGAATGCAACGAAAACTAAATTGCAGAATAGACTGGACATTAGGAACCAACTTCGAGTATCTCTGTCTCCCATCACCCCTCGATAGGACCGTCTCATTGCAGGAAAACAAGTATTCAGCCCAGGGCTCCCACTGATTCAGCGATATTGGTGCGTTGCAATGATTTTATATGTTCATACGGGGAAAATATGCGCTGTGTGTTTAATATCCAAACGTTACTTAAAATGTTATGATGCTATTGACTTATAAGTGACTTATATAACCATATAACAATTACAGCACGGAAACAGGCCATCTTGGCCCTTCTAGTCCGTGCTGAGGGCTACTCTCAGCTAGCCCCACCGACCTGCACTCAGCCCACAACCTTCCATTCCTTTCCTGTCCATATACCTATCCAATTTTTCTTTAAATGATAATATCGAACTTGCCTCTACCACTTCTACTGGAGGTTCGTTCAACACTTACTTCAAGCTCCTCTGTCCTCCCCTGATAATTGACTTATCACTATATTCATGCGAGGAAAATATGTGCTGTGTGTTTAATATTGAATTCATTAGAGAAACCCTTTTAGAAACGAAATTGAGTGTATTAGCCACTTATCACCTATATTCCGGTCGTGATTAACACCGCCCGCACCCCCCCCCCCGTACAGAATCGTCAAAAACGATTTGTAGAGGAAAATAATCGGCATGTACATGCATGCGCACTGGTGCCCCTGCAGGGCTTCATGGTCATTGTAGTCTTTCACGGGGTAAACACAACGTATTTGACTGCTACTCTTGTCTGTTGACAACCCTACCCCCCAACCCCTAGGTCAGCCGGTCCGCAAAAATATTGTCAATATTAAACTGGTCCGCAGTGCAATAAAGGTTGGAGACCCCTGACCTAGACGGTATATGAGGTGTTGCTCCTCCAACCTGAGTTTAGCCTCATCATGGCAGTAGAGGAGGACATGTATGGACATAACTGAATGGGAGTGGGAAGCAGAGTTGAGCACCTCCACTCCGTCCGCCACAACAGACAGGATCTCCCAGTAGCCACCCACTTCAACTCTGCTTCTCATTAGAGAATCATGGTCTGATCAGGAACAGTCAGCATGGCTTTGTGAAGGGCAGATTGTGTCTAACAAGCCTGATAGAGTTCTTTGAGGAGGTGACCAGGCATATAGATGAGGGTAGTGCAGTGGATGTGATCTATATGGATTTTAGTAAGGCATTCGACAAGGTTCCACACGGTAGGCTTATTCAGAAAGTTAGAAGGCATGGGATTCAGGGACGTTTGGCCAGGTGGATTCAGAGCTGGTTTGCCTGTAGAAGGCAGAGGGTGGTGGTGGAGGGAGTACATTCGGATTGGAGGATTGTGACTAGTGGTGTCCCACAAGGATCTGTTCTGGGACCTCTACTTTTTGTGATTTTTATTAACGACCTGGACGTGGGAGTAGAAGGGTGGGTTGGCAAGTTTGCAGACGACACAAAGGTTGGTGGTGTTGTAGACAGTGCAGAGAGACATTGATAGGATGCAGAAGTGGGCTGAGAAGTGGCAGATGGAGTTCAACCCGGAGAAGTGTGAGGTGGTACACTTTGAAAGGACAAACTCCAAGGCAGAGTACAAAGTAAATGGCAGGATACTTGGTAGTGTGGAGGAGCAGAGGTATCTCGGGGTACATGTCCACAGATCCCTGAAAATTGCCTCACAGGTGGATAGGGTAGTTAAGAAAGCTTATGGGGTGTTAGCTTTCATAAGTCGAGGGATAGAGTTTAAGAGTCATGATGTAATGATGCAGCTCTATAAAACTCTGGTTAGGCCACACTTGGAGTACTGTGTCCAGTTCTGGTTACCTCACTATAGGAAGGATGTGGAAGCATTGGAAAGGGTACAGAGGAGATTTACCAGGATGCTACCTGGTTTAGAGAGTATGTACTATGATCAGAGATTAAGGGAGCTAGGGCTTTACTCTTTGGATAGAAGGAGGATGAGAGGAGACATGATAGTGGTGTACAAGATAATAAGAGGAATAGATAGAGTGGATAGCCAGCACCTCTTCCCCAGGGCACCACTGCTCAATACAAGAGGACATGGCTTCAAGGTAAGGGGTGGGAAGTTCAAGGGGGATATTAGAGGAAGGTTTTTTACTCGGAGAGTGGTTGGTGCGTGGAATGCACTGCCTGAGTCAGTGGTGGAGGCAGATACACTAGTGAAGTTTGAGAGACTATTAGACAGGTATATAGAGGAATTTAAGGTGGAGGTTTATATGGGAGGCAGGGTTTGAGGGACAGCACAAGATTGTGGGCCGAAGGGCCTGTACTGTTCTGTACTATTCTATGTTCTATGTTTTATACCACAACATATGCATCACTTAGTGTCACTTTCCAGACAATCAGCCTGTGTCTATAATAGTTAACTGTACATTGCATTTTATAGCATTGCCTTTATACTCATTGTGGTTTATTTTGTTTTTTAATGTGTTCTTTTTGTTCTCTTTTGGACTCGTGGACTGAAGAATGATCAATGAGCAATCTTGAGTTTTGTTCCACACACACTGACGGAAGTGTTGTACAGCATAGAAGTAGCTCCTTCAGCCAATCATGTCTATGCCAACCATTGTTCCCATTCCTAATTGTCCACCATATTTCCAGAGCTCTCTGTGCTCTGCATATTCAAGTACCTGTCCAGATGCCTCTTACAGGTTGTTGTTCCTGCCACTAGCACCTCTTCAGACAGCTCCTTCTTGATACAGGTTGAGCACCTCGTATCCAAAATTCCAAGTCCAAAACCTCCGATATCTGTTTTTTTTTTGCGTGCTGACATGAAATCACAAATGGAAAATTCCGGAAGACACTGGGGAAGTTCCCAAGGATGTGCAGGTTTCTGTACACCACAGGCAATTCTGAGAAGTGCCCTCACTTGTGTAATGAGCAGAATTTAATGAAAAATAGAAAAAATTACTGAATAAAGTGATAAATGTCGATCTCGATCCTGTATTGTCAGCGTTGGAGTGAACATGTACTGCTTAATAGCATACTGATTATGAAACACGCAAAAATCTATCAGAAAGAACAGAGCATTGAAGGTAGTTGTGAATATTCAGCAGGCTGGTTGCAGAATATTAAGAAAAGGCATTAAATTTTTAAAGCATCTGCTGATCACAAAGATCTAGCACCAATACAAGTCTACAATGCCGATTATTTTTATAATTTACATAGAACCTAAAAAAAAGTAAAATACAAATACAATGTACTGTAATCTTTCACTCAAAGCATGGCATTATCAGTGGAGACTGAAAGCCTGCTGTTGTTTGTTGTTGAACAGCAGATTCAGGTATTCTCCCGATGCTTCTGTGCTACTCTGTTACCCTGACAAATTATATTGATGGTATGTACAGTGTAATAACTTTTACTGCTAAGTACAGATGTGTGCTGAATAAGTGTAAGACAAAAGCTGCTTACTGGAAGCAAATAAATTCAGAGTTGGAAATGGTGGTGATCCAGAGATATCTCGTTACATATTCCATAATCTGAATAAATCTGAAAGTTTCGGATAAGAAGTACTCAGCCTGTTCCAACTGCTATTGAATTGAAGATTAGCTTCCTTTGTGACATGTACATTGAAGCGTGAAGTGAAATGTATTGGTTGCATCAAATCAAATCAGCAAGGATTATGTTGGGCAGCCCACAAGTGTTGTCACGCTTCTGGTGCCAACATAGCATGCCCACAACTCACTAACCCTCACTGTACATTGGTGCCAACATAGCATGCCCACAACTCACTAATCCTCACCGTACATTGGAATGTAGGAAGAAAATGTGGAGCATCCAAGCGGTCATTGGGAGAATGTACTAACTCCTTACAGAGAGCAGTGGGAAGCGAACCCTGATCTTACGACTGGCATAATACTGCTGACGCTAATAGCTGCCCATGTTTGTGGAACATTTACATCTTATATCCTCTTCAAACTTCCTCCACCTCATTGTATGCCTTTATTGTCTTTTTTTAAAATCTGTTATCTTCTTCACATATTCCGATGCCCCCCCTGCCCCGTAGATCCTCAGAGTCGACTTATAGCAGAGGCTAAGAGTTAGTTACTTTGACCTCTTCCAGAGGAGCTTATCTGTCAGGTCCCTCAGGAAGAAGGTCCCTTTTGAGGAGAATGTCAATTGCTAGATTTAAAATGGGAACCACCTCTCCAACTTACTTTGCTAATCATTGCCTGATTCACCAAGTTTAAATCGAGAAGTTAGAAAAGTTTGTGATGAGTTCCCATACAACTATAGGCAGCACAGTTGCGTAGTGGTTAGCATAATCAGTTTATGGTCCCAGTGATGACTAATTGAGGTTCAATACTCACCATTGTCTGTAAAGAGTTTGTACATTCTCACCTTGACCACATAGGTTTAGAGTCGTAGAGTTATAGAAAAGTACTGCACAGGTACAGGCCCTTTGGCCCACCGAGTCCATGCAAACCACTAAATGGCTTACTCCCATCAACCTGTGCCAACTTTCCTCCAGGTGCTGTGGTTTCCTCCCACATTCCAAAGCTGTAGGGTTAGGATTGTAGTTATAAGTTGTGGATTTTCTATGTTGATGCCAAAAACATAGTGACATATATGGGCTGCCCCCAGCAAAATCCTTGTTGATTTGATTCAACACAAAAGGCTCATTTTACTGTACGTTTCAATGTTTTGAGGTATATGTGACAAATAAATCTAATCTAATCTTTAAATCTACAATCTTTCAATAACTGAGGCAGCAGAGACTGCAGAAGCTGGAATCTTGAGCAACAAACGATCTTCTGGAAGAACTCAACAGGTTAAGCAGCATCTTTCGTAATTTTTTTTTACAAAACCACAACAATTTATTCATTCACAAAATACTTAAAATGATCAGGGATTTACAATAATTTTTCAATTGATAGTAACTATATTTTAATTTGACAATTTCAAATTAAGATGTACTTTTATTTATTTATTGAGATACAGCGTGAAATAGGCCTTCCTGCAATCCCCCGATTTAATCCTAGCCCAATCACGGGACAATTTACAATGACCAATTAACCCAACTGGTATATCTGTGGACTGTGGGAGGAAACTGGAGCATCTGGAGGAAACTCACCTGCTCACGGGGAGAATGTACAAACTCTTTACAATCATCTATAAAATATTCAATTCCACTGTTCGTGGATATCCTGCACTACCACTGCTTTTTCTCCCTCCACGAATCCCACAATGAGAGAAGGGAATGGTCATCAATGGTCACAGGCCAATGCATAAAACAACATGTGAAAACAGCTTTGTACTCAGGAGAAAATACTATAGTTCCTCATCATGGTTATGGAGACCGAACTTTTTAGTATAGGATTTTACTGACACAGACTATAGAAATGATCCTTGAAAACTATTGCAGGCTTCCAACGTAAAACACTGACAGATCCTTTCTTGCCATAGATACTGCCTGACACACTGAGTTCTTCCAGCAGATTACCCCAGACATTAACTGTTGGACAGATGTAACCCCCTGGTCATTAACGTCACCTCAAAGTCACATATTTTTGCAGACTTCCATTTACCTTGTGAGGGCGATGAAATAAAAAGTAATGCATCCCCGTTGTAAAGAAAAATCCATTCAAAGCTTAATACAGATTCTTAGCTTTCACATTCAGTTTGCTCAAATTCAATTTTCTTATTTCAAATTTTGGTTAATTACTCTCCTGTACTTGTCGTGTATCAGACTGCAACCTTGCTGTTTCTTTCACATTTGTCTGTGTTTTACGAGGCCAAGTTGCTAGCTCAATGCTCAACCCAGCACCAATGGAAAGCAAACAACACACATCAAAGTTGCTGGTAAACGCAGCAGGCCGGGCAGCATCTCTAGGAAGAGGCACAGTCGACGTTCTGGGCCGAGACCCTTCATTAGGACCAATGTAAAGCATGTGAGGAGCAGATTGGATTTGAACCCAGGACCACTTGCCTGAAAGTCTGGTGCTGATGCCACCGCGTCACCAACCTGGAATCTCAGATATTAACCACTCAATAATTCAGTTCTTACCGTCATAACTCATGTAATGCAGAATGGTATATAACATGTACCATAATGTATGAAACACAACAAGGTGTATTATAATATCACATCTATATAATCTACTCATACAAGCCTCACTGTCTCATACAAAAAATATGCAACAAAATTCAGTACAAATTGTAAACATCAGGTTGACTTCAGATATGCAATCAAGGCATAATGAGTGCTTGTACCAATTGACAGACCTGACAAATTTTCCCTACCAATATGACACAGGTTTGATATGTACAGGAGACAAGACACACTGCACCATTAATGTCAGTCTCGTTGGCATCGTGATCCGTGACTGGTACATTGACAGCTAATCCCGCAGCTTTTAACACAGCAGTCAGTAGGAGGCGTGAACAAAAGGCCAGATGAACAGTGACAAGTTGAGAGTCTCCATGTTACAAATGACTCCCTCTTAAAAGGTTTGCCAGCAGCTTCCATTTTCATAAGTCACTAGAGTTTGAAACAATAACTTTGTCTCTTTTTCTTTAAATTCCCACTTTTTTTCATCTCTTACAATTAATTATACTTTTCATTATATTATGGGCTTTTTGTTCTGCCTGTGGGATGTATAGTGCTTGCTCATGCATGATCAAAGATGCTATGCTTTCAGATTAAAAATAAGCACATTGAGAATGCAGTCCCGATGCTAATTTATTCGCAAATTAACTCAAATGATCCAAAATGAACTGTTACTGAAAATAAAAAAATAGAAAATTATTGCCAAGGATTAATAAAAAACAATCATTTGAGTGGCGGGGTGGAGATATGTCTTTACCAAAGGAGGTGTAGTGTGCTCCTTCTCTCCGCTAGCCTGAGGGACATCCTTGGACAAGGTGTGGCACCTGCTTAGCCTCCCCCCCCCCCTGAGCTTCACATGAATCCATGGGAGTAGGAGGTGGATAGTCGTATGAGCGGACGGTGCTTATGACAAGTTCCGGTTATGCAACACCTGATGCCAG
The DNA here is from genome assembly GCF_030028105.1 of Mobula birostris. Lineage (NCBI taxonomy): Eukaryota > Metazoa > Chordata > Chondrichthyes > Myliobatiformes > Myliobatidae > Mobula > Mobula birostris. Next base: position 186,886,985 of record NC_092376.1, on the reverse strand, counting down.
GCAGTCAATCTCTGAAGAGTATTGATAATGGCTGGATTCACCCATCTTGTAAAGACACTGTCCAGAGGAAGTTAATGGCAAACCACTTCTGGAGAAAAAATTGTCAAGAACAATTACAATCACGGATAGAGAAAGAATTTAGACAATAAGATCATAAGATATAGGAGCAGAAGTAGGCCATTTGGCTCATCAGGTCTGCTCTGTCATTCAATCATGGGCTGATCCAATTCTTCCAGTCGTCCCCATTCCCCGGCCTTCACCTTATACCCTTTGATCCACTGGCTAATCAAGAACCTATCTATCTCTGCCTTAATTGCACTCAATGACTTGGCCTCCACAGCTGCTCATGGCAAAAAATTCCACAGATTCTCACCCTCTGACTAAAGTAATTTCTCCGTATCTCAGTTCAAAATTGACGTCCTTCAATCCTGAAGCCATGCCCCCTGTCCTAAAATCCGCTAACACGGGAAATAACTTCGCCATATCTAATATCTTCAAGCCTTTTAATATTCAGGATGTTTCTATGAAATCCCCCCACTCCAGGGAATACAGCCCAAGATCTTCCAGACGTTCCTCATACGATAACCCTTTCATTCCTGGAATCATTCTTGTGAATCTTCTCTAAACCTTCTCCATTGTCAGCATATCCTTTCTAAAATAAGGATCCCAAAACTGCACACAATACTCCAAGTGTGGTCTCACGATTGCCTTATAGAGCCTCAACATCACATCTCTGCTCTTATACTCTATACCTCTAGAAATGAATGCCAACATTGCATTGGCTTTCTTCACAACTGACTCAACCTGGAGGTTAACCTTTAGGGTATCTTGCACAAGGACTCCCAAGTCCCTTTGCATCTCTGCATTTTGAATTCTCTCCCCATCTAAATAATAGTCTGCCCATTTATTTCTTACACCAAAGTGCATGATCATACACTTTCCAACATTGTATTTGATTTGACACTTCTTTGTCCATTTCCCTAAACTATTTAAGATTCTCTGCAGGCTCTTTGTTTCCTCAACACTACCCGCTCTTCCATCTATCTTTGTACCATTGGCAAATTTAGCCACAAATCCATTAATCCAATAGTCCAAATTATTGACATACATCTTAAAAAGCCGCTGTCCCAACACCGACCACTGTAGATCTCCACTGGTAACTGGCAGCCAGCCAGAATAGGATCCCTTTATTCCCACTGTCTGTTTTCTGCTGACCAGCCAATGCTCCATCCATGCTAGTAACTTCCCTGTAATTCCTTGGGGGTCTTATCTTGCTAAGCAGCCTCATGTGCTGAACCTTGTCAAAGGCCTTCTGAAAATCCAAATAAACCACATCTACTGCATCTCTTTTGTCTACCCTGCTTGTAATTTCCTCAAAAAATTGCAGTAGGTTTTGTTAGGCAGGATTCTCCTTTTGCGAAACTATGCTGGGTTTGGCCTATCTTGCCACATGCCTCCAGGTACTCTGTAATCTCATCCCTAACTATCGATTCCAACAACTTCCAAACCACTGACGTCAGGCTAACAGGTCTGTAGTTTCCTTTCTGCTGACTTCCACCCTTCTCAAATAGTGGAGTAACATTTACAATTTCCTCATCATCCGGTACAATGCCAGAATCTATCAATTCTTGAAAGATCATCGTTAATGCCTCACAATCTCTTCAGCTACTTCCTTCAGAACCCAAGGGTGCATTCCATCAGGTCCAGGAGATTTATCCACCCTCAGACCATTAAGATTCCTGAACACCTTCTCAGTCATAATTTTCACTGCACAAACTTCATTTTTCTGACACTTTGGAATGTCCAGTATACTGCAGACGTCTTCCACTGTGAAGACTGATGCCAAATACACATTCAGTTCCTCTGCCATCTCTGCATCTCTCATTACTATATATCCAGCGTTATTTTCTATTGGTCCTATTTCTACCCTCGACTCTCTTTTACCCTTTATATCCTTAAAAAAGCTTAGATTGTCTTCTTTGATATTAGTTGCCAGCTTCCTTTCATAACTCATCTTTTCCTTTCTAATGTTCTTCTTAGTTTCCTTCTGCAAGTTTTTAAAAGCTTCCCAATCTTTTATCTTCCCACTAGCTCTGACTTCCTTGCATGCTCTCTCTTTTGCTTTTACTTTGGCTCTATCTTCACTTCTCAGTCACAGTAACGTCCTTCTTCCTTTTGAAAATTTCTTCTTATTTGGAATATATCTGTCTTGCACTTCCCTCATTTTTCGCAGAAACCCCAGCCGTTGCTGCTCTGTTGTCCTTCCTGCAAATGTCCCTTTCCAGTCAACTTCAGCCAGTTCCCCTCTCATGCCATTGTAATTTCCTTTATTCCACTGAAATACTGACATGTTGGATTTGAAGAGCTTTATATTAAAAACTGAAGGAAGACCATGAATGGCCATGTCAAAATTTGCCAAAAACAACCTTGTTTACCACGATTGCCTACGTCATAGGAAACAGCACATAATGATGATGAATCTGGTCATTATTAGTTATCTCCTTAACCCTAATACTCCTAAAGTCTGCTCCAGCCCAACAACCCTCCTAAATGGACAAATGGACAAAATCTGATCAGCATGGACAAAGGGCCCAGTTCTATACAGTACAGCTCTATGACCCCTGATCCTGTAATTCTAACTCTCTGCCTTCCTCCAAAATTTGCCCTTTTTGCCTCCCCTGTATTATTATCATTATTTTTAGCATTGGTAGCTCTTAATTTAAGTACTAAATACCAAAAGTTTGCTCTTTTTATTTCCATGCTTTTTTTATGCTTTTCTGTACATATTGGGTGATTTTGTTTCCTCTCTGCACGTTGTGTGTTTGTCAATGTTTTTTATGGGTTCCTTTGGGTTTCTTTGTTTTGTGGATGCCTGTAAGGAGACGAATCTCAAGGTTGTATAATGTATACATTCTTTGATAATAAATGCACTTTGAACTTGAATTCTCCTTGTTACATGCCCAAGGAGATCTGTTTTTTCTGTGAGAATGATGTAATGGTCTTTTGGAGGTCACCTGATGTGATTTTCCCGCCGATGTGAGGTCACGTGATGACATGTACCCCGTGACTATATAGGGGTTGATACAGGTGACACAGTTAGTTTTTTTAAGTTTGTAGATTTCCAGGTAGAATGTGCTGTATCTCCATTTCTGTTGCGTGTTTGTTTCTGTGACACAGTTCATTTTTAAAACGATTGTGCGTTCTGTTGAAAGATTCCATATTATTGGACTGGAAATTTGTGGCTGGATGTGCCAATTTACTCAATTCCAGCAGTTGAAGGGAAAGTGAAGAATTCATCGAAGTGAAGGATCGAGAGAAGTTGGCATCATTTGGCAGTTTAATAAAGAATCAACCTTACTGAGTCTTTGTTGGAGGAGAACCTGCATTGAGATAACTCTTGCAAAAGGGCAATGAGTTCATGCAAAAAGGTGCTCTCTCTCTCTAAAGGAACTTAAGGTCAGTCGATTTAAACTGTTTATTTTCGGCATCGTGAATCCTGTGGACAGAACCAGCAGTAAAGTTGCGTCTGTGAAGAAATCGTTCTCCAGAGAAGTCTCTCCCAATTGATTGTGTAAAACTGTTGGACTTTCGAAGTTATCGCTTTAAGAACTATATCTGACTGTGTCACTTTAAGAACTGTTTTCGCATTTAACGCTTTAAGAACCAGAGCCGAGTGGAGATGGTGAACGGCTGCATATCTGTTAACTTCTGGTTAAAGTTTTCCTTTGTTTTTTTTTTCCTCATCGTTTATACGTGTTTAATAAATGTTTGGTTGTTTTCATATAACCTGTCTTGATTAATATTCATTGTTGCCGGTTACGTAACACCTTTATTCAAGATTTTCCCTCAGACCTCCTTCCCCACGATGTCAATATGAACTTCACATCTGCCTGCATCTTGAGCATATTCTCTTAAATTGACTTCGTCGTTGAAACAGATTCAGGCTGAAGGTCCTGTTCCTGGGCTATACTGTACTATATTGCATGTCCTATGAAACAGTGGTGCTGTTTCTCTTCCCGCAGATGCTTTCTGAAATGCTGTCTGTTTCCAGGATCTGTGAAGTACAGAGGAATTTTTCATTGTGTTCATTTTATTTATTTATTTATTTAGTGAAAACTGCAGAGTAGGACCATTTTGCCTCTCTGGTCACACTACCCCAGAAATCCCCAACAACCCTGATTAACCATAACCTTGTTATGGGATTATTTACAATGAGTAATTACCCAGTTCATGTTTGGACTGTGGGAGGAAATCAGAGCACCTGGAGAAAACATATACAGTCCACAGGAAGGACGTACCGAGGCTCCTTACAGACGGCGTAGGAGTTGAACTCTAAACTCTAAAGCCCCGAGTTGTAATAGCATCTTGCTAACCACTATGTTACTGGGATTGAACACCGTGGTCAAGTCAGAGTTGCTTCTTTAATGTCAATAGCTGTAAATGTTCCTTTAACACCCCACTGTCCAATTTCAATATCTTGCTTTTGATACATTTTCTCCTTTAATTTCTGTGTTGTAATTTATTATATTACAAGTAGCATTTCTCTGAATTTAGGAATAAATAACATAACATTCTGGAGTCCTTGAAGAAAGGAACAGTTTATGTTTAATGACTATATATGAGAGCAGTTCTAATTAACTTGAAATATTTCTCCATTGATGGTACCTAACTTTAGTGGAATGAAATTTTGGAAACAAATGCACAAGACACTGGTGTTGCTATGTGACATGCCCTAGTAGTTGCCTTATTAGGAGCAAGAGACGAACCAGGTTTGGTCTCCTGCTGCTGTAATCCTTCCACTTTCAGGTTCGATGTGTTCTTCACTGGTAGGTGCTTTTCTGCACACCACTGTTTTAAAGTGTGGTTATTTGGATTACTGTCACCCTTCTGTCAGTTTGAATCAGTCTGGCCATTCTCCTCTGTCCTCTTTCACTAACAAGGCATTCTTGCCCGCAGAACTGCCACTCACTGGATTTGTTTTTGTCTTTTTTGCACCATTCCCTGTGAACTCTAGAGACTGTTGTGCATGAGAATTCCGGGAAGCCAGTTACTGAAAACTCCCGGTCTGGCACTAACAATCATTCCATGGTCAAAGTCACTTAGATGACATTTCTTCCCCATTCTGATATTCGGTCTGAGCAAGTACTGAACACCTTGACTATCTCTGCATGCTTTTATGCATTGAGTTGCTTCCATGTGTTTGGCTGATTAAATACTTGCGTCAATGAGCAGCGGGACAGGGACCGGACAAAGTGGCCACTGTGTGTGTTTACTGCATTTAATCAGAGAATTAGTCCACCTTTGGTCCCCACCTGGCACTCAGCTCTCACCTGTGGCTCCCCGTAGCTGTTTGCATGCGACAGTGGCCACACCCCGGGCAACGGCTTCGACAATCCGGCTAAACCAGGTGAGGGTAGCCGACGGGTCTCAAACCCTCGGTGAGATAGGGAGTTGTCTATCCCAGCATGTGAAGACAGACTCCGGCAGATTGAGCGGACGAGACCAATGGAAGGTCCAACGGTCAAGAAGGCGGTCTCTGCAAGCGTCGTGGAACGTGTAGAGCAGGACAAGATACAGAAGACGTCCTGGTCATCCACTGCGCCTAGTCCCATCTCCAGCCGTCTAGACTCTGTCTTGCCACTGGATCCAGATGGGAATTGGGAAGACAGAGTGAGGCTGACGCTGCGCAACTCTCCCTCACTTAAATCCAAATGACGCGCTAGTCTCGACACCATCATAATGGTGTCGAGGTCCTCATCGACGACAACGATGGACGAACAACATAATCAGAGAATATATTGCTTGGCCTCTCAATGTAAGTCTGTCTTCTGTTTCCTCAACATGGCGGAGTGGAGGAGGCTCAGAGGATGTCATAGTCATAGTCATACTTTATTGATCCCGGGGGAAACTGGTTTTCGTTACAGTTGCACCACAAATAATTAAATAGTAATACAACCATAAATAGTTAAATAGTAATATATAAATTATGCCAGGAAATAAGTCCAGGACCAGCCTATTGGCTCAGGGTATCTGACCCTTCAAGGGAGGAGTTGTAAAGTTTGATGGCCACAGGCAAGAATGACTTCCTATGACGCTTTGTGTTGCATCTCGGTGGAATGAGTCTCTGGCTGAATGTACTCCTGTGCCCACCCAGTACATTATGTAGTGGATGGGAGACATTGACCAAGATGGCATGCAACTGTGTGCAGCCTTCAGCCTTTACCTCAACCCACACAGGCACCGACTCCCAACAGATGAATGACTTTCAGAACAATTTGCATCCAGAGAGGTGAAACTCTGTCTGATTGCATTTTAGAGAAATAAGTTTATGGCCTTCATATAGATGTAGCTCTGATGAACAGCACATTAAAACTACATACAAAAGGAACAGTTGCACCAGTCTTTGAGTCAAATTAATTTTATTGTATTATGTACAAGTACATTGAGATCATCATCATTATGTGCCATGCCATAACTCCAATGCTATTGAAGTATAGCCACTGGTGTGCCTGCTTCATGACTTCATTATCAAAATGTTGGGCCCGCTATAGATCCTCTTAGAAGATGACACCCAGAACTTCAACACTTTGCACTGCTCACCCCTCGATGAGAAGTACTGTGTGTTCTCCTGCCTTCCCCTACCTGAAGTCCACAAGCAACTCCTTGGTCTCAGTGACATTGAGTGAGAGGATATGAGTGTTTGATCTGGATTAAACACACGCACATAGGCAGACGAGAGTTTCAGCTGCCATTATATATTAAGCGGTCACATCGGCCTAATTCCTGGCTTGTGTGCTTCTTTCCTTCATCATCATAGTGTACATGATGTAGATGATCATGGTCTCATGATCATGAGTATTCTTGGCAAACCTTCCACAGAGGTGCTTTCTCCTGGGCAGTGTCTTTACAAGACGGGTCACCCCAGCCATTATCAAAACTCCTGAGATTGTCTACTTGACATCACTGGTCGCATAACCAGGACCTGTAATCTGCACCACCTGCTCCCATGGCTTCACGTGACCCTGATCCGGAGGCAGGGGGCTAAGCAGATGCTACAGCTTGCCCACGGCTGATCTGCAGGTTAACAGAGGGAAGGAGCACCTTATACCTGCTTTGGTAGAGACGGATCTCCACTCGGCCTCTCAGTACAGGTACACTAAAAAAATTTTGTTTGCTGCAGCATCACAGGCATAAAGGTTCAGATAACACACGAAACATAAATTATACAAGACTGTGAAGAGAAACAAAAGAATGTGTCACTGAACGCTGGATCACTGAACAAGATGTTAGTGCAAAAACCAACTGATTCAGACAAGTTCATGATAGTGTAATAGTGGTGCGCAGTGCTCTGTTCCTGAGGCAGAATTAGGGTTATAGGAAAGTAATTGCTCCTGTACTTGGTGGTGTGGCATTTCAGACTTCTGTACCTTCTGCCTGGCAGTAGCGACAGGAAGGGAACACAAACTAGCGGGACAGAGACATGATGCACTGTCGCTGGTCTCAGTACATAAGGAACAAGAAAGACATCACTTTAACTGGGACACTGCAGAGCTTCTGGCGCAGGCAAACACGACACAGGCATGAGGATTTTTAGAAGCACTTTTCAATTCTGATGACCCTGTAAACAGACATTTTGAAATCAACGCCATCAATGAAACCTTAAGCATCAAAGAAACACGAGCCAGTAGAATTCAAAGTTCAGCTGAAGGGGTAGCCAATCAGGACTGAGGCAGGGGATCAGGGGCTATATAAACGCAAGTACTCCCAGAGAGAAACAGCAACAACTGCGCACCGAGGATGTCACCTCGACTGGTGATAAAACATCTGCATCGGCAAACTCAGCAACATCAAGAAGAGAACATGACCATATGGTTTGGATCCTTGATGATAAATGCCGGCTCCTTGCGACAATGCTTCCTGTATGTACTGTCAGTTCCGGGAGAGCTGTGCCTGTAACCAAACAAAGGGTGTAACATTATAATTAGATTCCACCATTCTGGGTTGGTATATTAACTTCTTGGTAAATTGTGTTCAAATATGCAAAATTTGATGTACACAAAAAAAGATGCAGATCAGAATTTAAATCATTGAACATTCTGAACTTCTTAATCAGAATCCAATTACAATATTCCATTTAAATATGATTAAAATTTAGTCTGACATGAAATACACAACACAAAAAAAAGCACAGAAAATTATCATCATGCTGTTACCAATTGATGCATGAGATAGTCATTAGTTGTCCTAATGGATAATAAAATGTATTATAATCAACGACCATGTATGTTTGAACTACAGGCTAGAATTAGTAAATGCATATGACAATGCTAGATAAGCAGTATCTCACTTGATCAGAGAAACGCATGTTGATATTCTTCTGTCTGACTGCATTTGGTGGGTACAGACACGTAAACATAATTTCTATTGGATTGAGTTTGCACAATCATGCATGGAATAATCTGGTTTCAGTTCTGACCTTTAGTGCTAGCTGCATGGACTTTGTACGTCCTTCCAACTACCATTTAGAGTTCTGTGAAGTTCTGTACCCCAGTTACCTCACACATCCCAAACATGTTGGATTGGTTACTGATCACTGTAAATTGCCATTTACATGGTTGAATTCAGAATTAAGTTTATGGCTGTACTGCCCTTGCTGAGATGTTGTAACATCAACTAGAAAGTCAGCCAAACTTCATTCAATAATGACATGAGAGTCAGGATCTAGCTGCCTAGCTCCTTAGATTTATTGCAAACTCAGAGGCATGACATAGTGAGTAAGGAGTGAAATTGAAAAACAACAACATACAGTGCAATTACTGCATTGTTCCATTCTTACAAGTAAGTATGCACAGGTAAGTTAGAACTTAGTTAAGTCTCCTGCAAGATAGTGTGCAACAGAGATGATAAAAAGGACAGGCAGGAGATGAGGCATAATCACAGCCAGTGGGATGAGTTACAGGGCAATGGACGCATGGTGCAGTTAAAACAGAAAGCAACAAATACTGCACTGAAAATGTTATATTTGAATGCATGCAGTATAAGAAATAAAATGAACGATCTTGAAATTCAGCTACAGATTGGCAAATATGACCTTGAAGCCATCTCTGAAACTTAGCTAAAGGATGGCTGCCATTGGGAGCTGAACGTCCAAGGATATATGGTGTATCAGAAAGATAGGTTAGTCGGCAGAGGGGGTGGTGTGGCCCTGTGTATAAGAAATAATATTAAATCATGAGAAAGTATGTACAGTATCTGAAATACATCGTATGGAAATGTTTGTTTGATGATGAGATTCAATAAAAAATAAATTACAAAAAAAAAGAAAGGGATGGCAGAGGATCAGAAGATGTAGAGTCTCCATGGGTTGAGTTAAGAAATGACAAGGGAAAAAGGACCCTAATGGTGTTTGTGTACAAGCTGGGATGGGGATTACAAATTACAGCAGGAGAGAAATGGCGTTTCAGAAGGGCAATGTCATGATAATCATTGGGGATTTTAACATGAAAGTGGATTGGGAAAACCAGGCCAGTGCTAGACCTCAAGAGGGAGAATTTGTAGAATGTCTGAGGGATGGCTTTCTTGAACAGCTTGTTGCTGAGCCCACTAGGGGATCGGCTGTGCTGGATTGAGTGCTGTGCAATGATCCAGAGGTGATAAGAGAGCCAAGGTTAAGGAACCATTAGGGAACAATAGGATTGAGTTCACTTTGAAATCTCAGAAGGAGAAACTAAATTCCAATGTGTCGGTATTTTAATGGAATAAAGGAAATTACAATGGGTTGAGAGGGGAACTGGCCAAGGTTGACTGGAAAGAGTAGTGTCTCTTTCCTGTCAGCAGCGGAGCAGCAATAGCTGGAGTTTCTGAGAAAAATGAGAGAAGTGCAAGACAGGCGGATACCGAAAAAGAAGAAATTTTTGAATGGAAGAAGGACACTACCATGGCTGACAAGTCAAGCCAGAGCCAAAATAAAAGCAAAAGAGAGGGCATACAAGGAAGCCAAAGCTAGTGGGAAGATAAATAATTAGGAGGCTTTTAAAAACTTGCAGAAAGAAACTAGGAAGGTCATTAGGAAGGAAAAGATGAAATATGAAAGGAAGCTGGTGACTAATATCAAGGAAGATACTAAAAGCTTTCTTAAGTATATAACGGACAAAAGAGAGTGGAGGGTAGATACAGAACCAATAGGAAATGACACTGGCGATATTGTAATGACAGATGCAGAGACGGAAGAGGAACTGAATGCGTAATTTGCATCAGTCTTCACAGTGGAAGACATCTGCAGTATACAGCACATTCAAGAGTGTCAGGGAAGTGAAGTACGTGCAGTGAAGATTACGACTGAGAAGATGCTCAGGAAGCTTAATGATCTCAAGGTGGATAAATCTCCTGGACTTGATGGAATGCACCCTCAGGTTCTGAAGGAAGTAGCTGGTAGATGCAGGAAGATTGTTCACGATATTGGGGAAGTCCAGAACGAGGGGTCACAGTTTGAGGATAAAGGGGAAGCCTTTTAGGATCGAGGTGAGGAAAAACTTCTTCACACAGAGAGTGCTGAATCTGTGGAATTCTCTGCCACAGGAAACAGTTGAGGCCAGTTCATTGGCTATACTTAAGAGGGAGTTAGATATGGCCCTTGTGGCTAAAGGGATCAGGGGGTTTGGAGAGAAGGCAAGTACAGGGTTCTGAATGGATGATCAGCCATGATCGTACTGAATGGCGGTGCAGGCTCGAATGGCCGAATGGCCTACTCCCGCACCTATTTTCTATGTTTCTATGTTTCTATGAAAGATTGTGGAACCATTAACAACGATCTTTCAAGAATCGATAGATTCTGGCATTGTACCGCATGACTGGAAAATTGCAAATGTTACTCTGCTGCTTAAGAAGGGTGGGAGGCAGCAGAAAGGAAACTATAGACCTGTTAGCCCGACATCAGTGGTTGGGAAGTTGTTGGAATTGATTGTTAGGGATGAGATTACGGAGTACCTGGAGGCACGTGACAAGATAGAACAAAGCCAGCATGGTGTCCTGAAAGGAAAATCCTGCCACACTAACCTACTACAATTTGAGGAAATTACAAGCAGGGTAGACAAAGGAGATGTATTAGATATGGTGTACTTGGATTTTCAGAAGGTCTTTGACAAGGTGCCGCACGTGAAGCTGCTTAGCAAAATAAAGGCCCATTGAATTACAGGGAAGTTACTATCATGGGTGGAGCATTAGCTGATCAGCAGAAAACAGATAATGGGAATAAAAGTCGTAGTCATAGTCATAGTAATAGTCATACTTTATTAATCCCGGGGGAAATTGGTTTTCGTTACAGTTGCTCCATAAATAATAAATAGTAATAGAACTATAAATAGTTAAATAGTAATATGTAAACTATGCCAGTAAATTACGAAATAAGTCCAGGACCAGCCTATTGGCTTAGGATGTCTGACCCTCCAAGAGAGGAATTCTAAAGTTTGATGGCCACGGGCAGGAATGACTTCCTATGACGCTCTGTGCTGCATCTCGATGGAATGAGTCTCTGGCTGAATGTACTCCTGTGCCCAACCAGTACATTATGTAGTGGATGGGAGACATTGACCAAGATGGCGTGCAACTTAGACAGCATCCTCTTTTCAGACACCACCGTGAGAGAGTCCAGTTTCATCCCCACAACATCACTGGCCTTACGAATGAGTTTGTTGATTCTGTTGGTGTCTGCCACCCTCAGCCTGCTGCTCCAGCACACAACAGCAAACATGATAGCACTGACACCACAGACTTGTAGAACATCCTCAGCATCGTCCGGCAGATGTTAAAGGATGTCAGTCTCCTCAGGAAATAGAGACGGCTCTGACCCTTCTTGTAGACAGCCTCAGTGTTCTTTGACCAGTCCAGTTTATTGTCAATTCCTATCCCCAGGTATTTGTAATCCTCCACCATGTCTACACTGACCCCCTGGATGGAAACAGGGGTCACCGGTACCTTAGCTCTCCTCAGGTCTACCACTAGCTCCTTAGTCTTTTTCACATTAAGCTGCAGATAATTCTGCTCACACCATGTGACAAAGTTTCCCACCGTAGCCCTGTACTCAGCCTCATCTCCCTTGCCGATGCATCCTACTATGGCAGAGTCATCCGAAAACTTCTGAAGGTGACAAGACTCTGTGCAGTAGTTGAAGTCCGAGGTGCAAATGGTGAAGAGAAAGGGAGACAAGACAGTCCCCTGTGGAGCCCCAGTGCTGCTGATCACTCTGTCGGACACACAGTGTTGCAAGCACACGTACTGTGGTCTGCCAGTCAGGTAATCAAGAATCCATGACACCAGGAAAGCATCCACCTGCATCGCCATCAGCTTCTCCCCCAGCAGAGCAGGGCAGATGGTGTTGAACGCACTGGAGAAATCAAAAAGCATGACCCTCACAGTGCTCGCTGGCTTGTCCAGGTGGGCGTAGACACGGTTCAGCAGGAAGACGATGACATCCTCAACTCCTAGTCGGGGCTGGTAGGCGAACTGGAGGGGATCTAAGTGTGGCCTGACCATAGGCCGAAGCAGCTCCAGAACAAGCCTCTCCAGGGTCTTCATGATGTGGGAGGTCAATGCCACTGGTCTGTAGTCATTGGGGCCGCTGGGGCGCGGCGTCTTCGGCACAGGGATGAGGCAGGACGTCTTCCACAATACAGGAACCCTCCGGAGCCTCAGGCTCGGGTTGAATACATGGCGAAGTACTCCACACAGCTGAGAGGGCAAAAGGATCCCATTTTGGCTGGCTGCCGGTTACCAGTGGAGTTCCACAGGGGTCGGTGTTGGGACTGCTGCTTTTTACGATGTATGTCAATGATTTAGACCATGAGATTAATGTATTTGTGGCTGAATTTGCCAATGATACAAAGATAGGTGGAGGAGTGGGTAGTGTTGAAGAAACAGAGAGACTTAGATAGTTTAAGGGGATGGGCAAAGAAGTGGCAAATAAAAAACGATGTTGGAAAGTGTATGGTCATGCACTTTGGTGGAAGAAATGAATGGACCGACAATTATTTACAGCAGATGGGGAGAGAATTCAAAATGCAGAGATACAAAGGGACTTGGGAGCCATTGTGCAGGATACTCTAAAGGTTAACTTCCAGGTTGAGTTGGTGGTGAAGAAGGCAAATGCAATGTTGGCATTCATTTCTAAAGGTATAGAATATAAGAGCAGGCATGTGATGTTGAAGCTCTATAAGGCACTCGTGAGACCACATTTAGAGTATTGTGTGCTGTTTTGGGTTACCGTATGAGGAACGCCTGGCAGTTCTTGGGCTATATTCCCTGGAGTTGAACAGAATGAGGGGGGATCTCATAGAAACATTTCGAATACTAATAGACATGAACAGATTAGATATGGCAAAGTTATTTCCTATGGTAGCTGAGTCCAAGACAAGAGGGCACGACTTCAGGATTGAAGGATGTCCATTTAGAACAGAGATGCGGAGAAATTACTTTAGTCAGAGGGTGGTAAATCTGTGGAATTTGTTGCCACGAGCGGCTGTGGAGGCCAAGTCGTTGGTCTATTTAAGGCAGAGATAGATAGGTTTTTGATTAGCCAGGGTTTCACAGGATATGGGGAGAAGGCAGGGGAGTGGGGATGACTGGAAGAATTGGATCAGCCCATGATTGAATGACAGAACAGACTTGATGGGCCAAATGGCCTACTTCTGCTCCTGTATCTTATGATCTTATATCAAGTCCTGTCTGGGAAGTGACCTGGATCCACTCAAATTTGCCTACTGTCACAAAAGATCAATGGCAAATGCCATTTCATTGCCTTCTCATTCAGCTCTGGGACACCTGCATAATGAGGATGCGACATCAGGATGCTGTCTATTGATGGCAGCTCGGCATTCAACATCTCCATAATCACCATCGGTACAGGTGCATCACAGGGTCACCTGTCCAGCCATTTATTCTACTCATTTTATACCTATGATTGTGTGGCTGAGTACAGTTCCATTGCCATATTTAAATTTAACTACGACATTGCTGTTGTTTGCTGAATCAATGGTGGTGAAAAATTAGCATTTAAGAGGGAGACTAAATATCTGGCTAAGTTTTCAGTCAACATCAGGAAAATCAAAGAGCTGATTATTGATTACAGGAGGAAGAAGCCGGAGGTCCTGGAGCCAGTACTTAGAGGATCAGAGGTGGAAAGGATCAATAGCCTTAAATTCCTTGGCATTAACATATCAGAGGATCTGTCTTGGGACCAGCGCATATGAAGGAAGGCATGACAACACCTCTATTTACTTTGAAGTTTGCATAAATTCGGCATATCATCAACAAATTTGACAAACTTATGCAGGTGCACGGTGGAGAGGAATCCAACTGGTTGCATCGCAGTCTGGCATGGAAACACCAATGCTCAGGAATGGAAAAGGCTACAGAAAGTAATGGGTGCTGCCCACTCCATCACAGCCAAAGCCATTCCCACCATTAAGTACATGGATTACTGCCACAACAAAACAGCATTCATCATCAAAGACCTCAACTTTCTGCTCCATTCCCTCTTCCTTTTACTACCATTGTGCAGGAAGTACAGAATCCTTCAGTTCAGGAACAGTTATTACCTGACAACCTCTGCCCCCTGCAGTGGCATGAATAGCTTCATTTACCATTATTCTGAACCTACAGACTCAAGGACTTTCAAGGACTCTTTCCATCTCATGTACTCAGTATTATTCTTTCTTATTTGCACATTGTGTCTGGTTTTCTACACTGATTGTTGGTCAATCTTGTGTAGCTTTTCATGAAATCCTATTGTATTTCTTTTTTTCCCTATAAATGCCTGCATGTAAATGAATCTCAATGTAGTGCATATATGGTAACATATACCATATGTACTTTGATAATAAATTTACTTTGAACTTTGAACTCTCAACTACTTTTGGCTGTCAGTGCGAAAGGACCATGGGTGTTTTGGTTCGAGTTGACCTTGACAGCATTGTAGAATCTATACATATACATAATCTAGGAATAATGGTGCATAGTTCCCTGAAGATGGAATCTCATGTGGATAGGATGGTGAAGAAAGCTTTTGGTTTACCGGCCTTTATTAATCAAAGCATTGAGTATAGGAGTTGGGATGTAATGTTGAATTTGTATAAGGCATTGGTAAGGCCAAATCTGGAGTATTGTGTACAGTTCTGGTCACCGCATTATAGGAAGGATGTCAATAAAATTGAAAGATATTGCCTGGGTTTCATCTCCTAAGTTACAGAGAAAGGTTGAAGAAGTTAGGTCTTTATTCTTTGGAGCGTAGAAGGTTGAGGGGAGACTTGATAGAGGTGTTTAAAATTATGTGGGGGATTGAAAGAGTTGACGTGGTTAGACCTTTTCCATTGACAGTGGGGAAGATTCAAACAAGAAGGCATGGGTTGAGAATTAGAGGACAAAAGTTTAGAGGTAACATGAGGGGGAACTTCTTTACTCAGAGAGTGGTAGCTGTGTGGAATGAGCTTCCAGCAGAAGTGGTTGAGGCAGGTTCTATGTTGTCATTTAAAGTTAAATAGGATAGATATATGGACAGGAAAGGAATGGAGGGTTATGGGCTGAGTGCAGGTCAGTGGGAATAGGATAGGGTAAGAGTTAGGCACGGATTAGAAGGGCCGAGATGGCCTGTTTCCGTGCTGTAATTGTTATATGGTTATATGGTTATATACAGTGGATTCCAATTAATTGAGCTATCATTTAGTCAAGGCAGCCTATCATTTGGGAATAATCTTAAAGAACAAAAGCCAATTGAGAAAATTTCCCTTTGTGTCTCTAGGACACTTTACTGCTTATGTGGTTCAGGAGACTGTTGCCGACCAGTTTCTAACTAGAGTCAGTCACATACACGTCAGTTGCTATTAGACACTACACTGTGCCTAGAGTGAACAAGTGTTAAATACCATTAATTATGTGTGTTTGTGTTCAAAAAGCACTGACAGTTGGAAAGAAATAAGCAGTAAGATGATTCAGAACTGTTTTGCTCACTGCGGTTTCAAACATTCAGGCTTTGAGGTGACAGAAAAGGCCGGGAGTGAAAACAAGTTAGGGACCATGAAAAATTTGAAGGTATGAAGAAACATAGAAACCATAGAAAAACTACAGCACAGAAACAGGCCTTTTGGCCCTTCTTGGCTGTGCCGAACCATTTTCTGCCTAGTTCCACTGACCTGCACACGGACCATATCCCTCCATACACCTCCCATCCATCTATCTGTCCAATTTATTCTTAAATGTTAAAAAAGAACCCACATTTACCACCTCGTCTGGCAGCTCATTCCACACTCCCACCACTCTGTGTGTGAAGAAAACCCCTTAATGTTCCCTTTAAACTTTTCCCCCTTCACCCTTAACCCATGTCCACTGTTTTTTTCTCCCCTTGCCTCAGTGGAAAAAACCTGCTTGCTTTCACTCTATCTATACCCATCATACTTTTATATACCTCTATCAAATCTCCCCTCATTCTTCTACGCTCCTGGGAATAAAGTCCTAACCTATTCAACCTTCCTCAGTAACTGAGTTTCTCAAGTCCCGGTAACATCCTTCTAAACCTTCTCTGCACTCTTTCAACCTTATTAATATCCTTCCTGTAATTTGGTGACCAAAACTGAACACAATACTCCAGATTCGTCCTCACCAATGCCTTATACAACCTCATCATAACATTCCAGCTTTTATACTCAATACTTTGATTAATAAAGGCCAATGTACCAAAAGCTCTCTTTACGACCCTATCTACGGGTGACGCCCCTTTTAGGGAATTTTGTATCTGTATTCCCAGATCCCTCCGTTCTACTGCACTCCTAGTGCCTTACCATTTACCCTGTATGTTCTACCTTGATTTGTCCTTCCAAAGTGCAATACCTCACACTTGTCTGCATTAAACTCCATCTGCCATTTTTCAGCCCATTTTTCCAGCTGGTCCAAATCCCTCAGCAAGCTTTGAAAACCTTCCTCACTGTCCACTAAACCTCCAATCTTTGTATCATCAGCAAATTTGCTGACTCAGTTTACCACATTATCATCCAGATCATTGATATAGATGACAAATAACAATGGACCCAGCATTGATCCCTGTGGCACACCACTAGTCACAGGCCTCCACGCTGAGAAGCAATCCTCTACTACCACTCTTTGGCTTCTTCCATTGAGCCAATGTCTAATCCAATTTACCACCTCTGCATGCATACCTAGCAACTGAATTTTCCTAACTAACCTCCCATGCCGGACCTTGTCAAAGGCCTTACTGAAGTCCATGTAGATAACATCCACTGCCTTCCCTTCATCCACTTTTCCAGTAACCTCCTCGAAAAACTCCAATAGATTGGTCAAACATGACCTGCCACGCACAAAGCCATGTTGACTCTCCCTAATATGTCCCTGTCCATCCAAATGCTTGTAGATTCTGTCTCTTAGTACTCCCTCCAATAACTTACCCACCACCGACATCAAACTAACCGGCCTATAATTTCCTGGATTATTTTTCGATCCTTTTTTAAAAAAGGGAACAACATGAGCCATTCTCCAATCCTCCAGCACCTCACCCGTAGACACCGACATTTTAAATATATCTGCCAGGGCCCCTGCAATTTCAACACTAGTCTCCTTCAAGGTCCGAGGGAATACCCTGTCATGTCCTAGGGATTTATCCACTTTATTTGGCTCAAGATAGCAAGCACCTCCTCCTTTTCAATCTGTACAGTTTCCATGATCGCACTACTTGTTTCCCTTAATTACATAGACTTCATGCCAGTTTCCTTAGTAAATACAGAAGCAAAAAACCTATTTAAGATCTCTCCCATTTCTTTTGGTTCCGCACATAGCCGACCACCCTGATCTTCAACAGGACCTTGAATGTTACAATCAAAATGAAGATTTGGAGGTTGCAATCATCAAAAGCATTGTACGAAGGCAGTGTATTATCTGCACTTAGTGTCAATGCTGATTTTCGAAGGGCCTCGGCCTGAAACGTGGACTGTATCTCTTCCTAGAGATGCTGCCTGGCCTGCTGCGTTCACCAGCAACTTTGATGTGTGTTGCCTGCACATGATATTAATGTGTTGATCCAGGACTGTCACAAGGTGACCTCCCTGAAACAAAATCTGCTAAATCCTGGTATGCTGATGACTGGGCCATAGTTTTCCAATCAAATAATGTCAAATCCATTGAAAAAACCTTACCTAAGATATCAACTCTCTGTCCAACTACTGCTTAAAGTGGTACCTAGATGTGAACATCAACAGAACAGTAACTTCCATATTTCATGTGGACAACCGACTAACCAAACAAACTTTATATCAAACTAAATAAATAACAGCTACGTAACAATCCATACCCAAAGTACTTAGGAATCACACTAGATCAAACTCTCTTATTCAAGATCCTCCTAAAGGACCGCGTTAGGGAACTGGAGCTGCAGCTCGATGACCTTCGTCTGGTCAGGGAGAGTGAGGAGTTGATAGAGAGGAGTTACAGGCAGGTGGTCACACCGGGGCTACGGGAGGCAGACAAGTGGGTCACGCTTAGGAGGGGGAATGGGAAGAGTCAGGTAATAGAGAGTACCCCGGTGGCTGTGCCCCTTGAAAATAGGTACTCCTGTTTGAGTACTGTTGGGGGGGACAGCTTACCGGAGGAAGCGACAGTGGCCGTGCCTCCGGCACAGAGTCCGACCCTGTAGCTCAGAAGGGTAGGGAAAGGAAGAGGAGGGCAGTTGTAATAGGGGACTTGATAGTAAGGGGGTCAGAGAGGCGATTCTGTGGACGCAGTCCAGAGACCCGGATGGTAGTTTGCCTCCCTGGTGCCAGGGTCCAGGATATTTCTGATCGCATCCAAGATATCCTGAAGTGGGAGGGTGAGGAGCCAGAGGTCGTGGTACATATAGGTACCAATGACGTAGGTAGGAAAAGGGAAGAGGTCCTGAAAGGAGAATATAGGGAGCTAGGAAGGGAGTTGAGAAAAAGGACCGCAAAGGTAGTAATCTCGGGATTACTGCCTGTGCCACGCGACAGTGAGAGTAGGAATCCAATGAGGTGGAGGATAAATGCGTGGCTGAGGGATTGGAGCAGGGGGCAGGGATTCAGGTTTTTGGATCATTGGGACCTCTTTTGGCGCAGGTGTGACCTGTACAAAAAGGACCGGTTAGACTTGAATCCTAGGGGGAGCAATATCCTGGCGGGGAGATTTGTGAGGGCTACTGAGGTGACCTTAAACTAGAATGGCTGGGGGGTGGGAATCAAATTAAAGAGACTAGGAGAGAGGAGGTTAGTTCACAACAGCGGGATGGGAACAAGTGCAGAGAGACAGAGGGGAGTAAAATGAGGGTAGAAGCAAAAAGTAGTAAGGTGAAAAGTAAAAGTGGCAGACTGGCAAATCCAGGGCAAAAATCAAAAAGGGCCACTTTTCAACATAATTGTATAAGGGCTAAGAGTGTTGCAAAAGCGAGCCTGAAGGCTTTGTGTGTCAATGCAAGGAGCATTCGTAACAAGGTGGATGAATTAAAAGTGACGATTGTTATTAATAAATATGATATAGTTGGGATCACAGAGACATGGCTCCAGGGTGACCAAGGATGGGAGCTCAACATTCAGAGATGTTCAATTTTCAGGAGGGATAGACATGAAAGAAAAGGAGGTGGGGTAGCATCGCTGGTTAGAGAGGAGATTAACGCAATAGAAAGGAAGGACATTAGCCGGGAGGATGTGGAATCGATATGGGTAAAGCTGCATAACACTAAGGGGCAGAAAATGCTGGTGAGAGTTGTGTACAGGCCACCTAACAGTAGTAGTGAGGTTGGGGATGGTAGTAAACAGGAAATTAGAAATGCGTGCAATAAAGGAACAGCAGTAGGGGACAGAGGGTCCAGTGAGATGGAGGAATTGAGGGATATACATGTTAGTAGGGAAGTGGTGTTAGGTAAATTGAAAGGATTAAAGGCAGATAAATCCCCAGGGCCAGATGGTCTGCATCCCAGAGTGCTTAAGGAAGTAGCCCAAGAAATAGTGGATGCATAAGTGATAATTTTTCAAAACTCTTTAGATTCTGGACTAGTTCCTGAGGATTGGAGGGTGGCTAATGTAACCCCACTTTTTGAAAAAGGAGGGAGAGAGAAACTGGGGAATTATAGACCGGTTAGCCTAACATCGGTGGTGGGGAAAATGCTAGAGTTAGTTATCAAAGATGTGATAATAGCACATTTGGAAAGCGGTGAAATCATCGGACAAAGTCAACATGGATTTGTGAAAGGAAGATCATGTCTGACGAATCTCATAGAATTTTTTGAGGATGTAACTAGTAGAGTGGATAGGGGAGAACCAGTGGATGTGGTATATTTGGATTTTCAGAAGGCTTTTGACAAGGTCCCACACAGGAGATTAGCGTGCAAACTTAAAGCACACGGTATTGGGGGTAAGGTATTGATGTGGATAGAGAATTGGTTGGCAGACCGGAAGCAAAGAGTGGGAATAAACGGGACCTTTCCAGAATGGCAGGCAGTGACTAGCGGGGTACCGCAAGACTCAGTGCTGGGACCCCAGTTGTTTACAATATATATTAATGACCTAGATGAGGGAATTAAATGCAGCATCTCCAAGTTTGCGGATGACACGAAGCTGGGCAGCAGTGTTAGCTGTGAGGAGGATGCTAAGAGGATGCAGGGTGACTTGGATAGGTTAGGTGAGTGGGCAAATTCATAGCAGGTGCAATTTAATGTGGATATCCACTTTGGTGGCAAAAACAGGAAAACAGATTATTATCTGAATGGTGGCCGATTAAGAAAAGGGCAGGTGCAACGAGACCTGGGTGTCATTATACACCAGTCTTTGGAAGTGGGCATGCAGGTACAGCAGGCGGTGAAAAAGGCAAATGGTATGCTGGCATTCATAGCAAGAAGATTCAAGCACAGGAGCAGGGAGGTACTACTGCAGTTGTACAAGGCCTTGGTGAGACCACACCTGGAGTATTGTATGCAGTTTTGGTCCCCTAATCTGAGGAAAGACATCCTTGCCATAGAGGGAGTACAAAGAAGGTTCATCAGATTGATTCCTGGGATGGCAGGACTTTCATATGATGAAAGACTGGATCGACTAGGCTTATACTCGTTGGAATTTAGAAGATTGAGGGGGGATCTTATCGAAACGTATAAAATCCTAAAGCGATTGGACAAGCTAGATGCAGGAAGATTGTTCCTGATGTTGGGGAAGTCAAGAACGAGGTGTCACAGTTTGAGGATAAAGGGGAAGCCTTTTAGGACCGAGATTAGGAAAAACTTCTTCACACAGAGAGCGGTGAATCTGTGGAATTCTCTGCCACAGGAAACAGTTGAGGCCAGTTCATTGGCTATATTTAGGAGTGAGTTAGATATGGCCCTTGTGACTAAAGGGATCAGGGGTATAGAGGGAAGGCTGGTACAGGGTTCTGAGTTGGATGATCAGCCATGATCATACTGAATGGCGGTGCAGGCTCGAAGGGCCGAATGGCCTACTCCTGCACCTATTTTCTATGTTTCTATGTAATAAAAGTACTTTGAATCTTTGAAAAAGAACATGCTGAGGCAGACGTGCAAATTAAATTAGTATGGTAGGTGGCAAAAACATGGAGGGCAAATGGTCTGTTAGAGCAACCCAGAAGGCAATGTAGGAACTCAGGGAAGTTTAGATGAAGGTTAGATGTTTTGACCTAAACATTGGTAGTCCATTTTCTTCCAAAACTACCTCCTAACCTGTTGAGTTCCTCTCACAGCTGCTTCAGGTTCCAGCATCTGCCAACTCTTACATCTCCAATCCTGTATGTACTGCACTGTGCTCAATGTTCAACAAACGTGGGAAAAGGTAAGAAAAGTGGGATTAATTGGCTAAAACTACCATGAGACAGAGTAAAAGTAATCAGCTGAAAAAGCCTCCTTCTGTGTTATGGGATTCTTCCTGTCTCCTCTCTGAAGTAGGCCAGGTGCATTTCAGATTGTCATGAGTTTAAATCCTGTTAATAATGTTTGGTTCTGGCTTGCTTTTTTCTCCAATGGTTTAAGAAAATATTTTGTGTTTGCATGAACAATCATGCTTACCAAAGTACTAGAAATGAAAATGGTTAGAGGATTGGACAGGGGGAATATTTCAGCTTTTAAACTTCTAATTAAGGCCATGTTTGTTTAACAGGCTTCCTGGGGGCTTATTCTTTCCAGATCAGAAGCACCTTGTAAATCAGGTTCAATTCTTTACTGGCTCTTTTGCCCCAAGCTCCATGAGTGTATTGAGCGATGGGAGAAGCGTGAACTCTGATCAGCACTTTTAAACTCAAACAGAGTTACAACTATGGGATTGAGTCTGCTTCCAAGGTTTAGTTCCCTTGTACCAAATTTCAGAAGGGGTCAACATCACACAGATGCTATTATGCTCATGGCTACTGATGCAAGGAGGATGTAGTTCCCCAATGTATTGTCTTGAAAGATGTTGAGTGATTTTCATTTTTTTTCATTTACTTACCTTTCAAGGACTGGGCACTGTTATGCATTTAATATTTCGGTAATATTTGGTTAATATTGTAAATATATTGTTTTCTTAAACTTGACTTTTTTTTCATTTATTTATCTTTCAGGATCTGAGCACTGTTGTGTATTTAATATTTCAGTAATATTTAAGTAATATTGTAAATATATTGTTTGATTAAGCATTCTTTGTTTAAATAATTAATTGCAAATTATATGTAAAAGTGCATGAATGGCATACGTCATCACGCCACCATGTCATAAGAGCGTGTCTCGCTAGAAGCACAGATTAAAATAGGCATGTTATTCTCAGCTCCATGTTTTTCTTTTAATTAGTTTTATGTTGTAGAGTTACAAATCATAACAGGCACTTATGAGAAACCCAAAGATTCATTGTCTATCACTAACTCCTTTAGAGAAGGTATCGGTGAACTGACGTAGTCCTTCCAGTGAAGGTGTTCCCACAGTGCTTCCAGCAAGAGAATTCTAGTATTTTGACTCTACAAAGATCCCGACCAAGTGAGGATGACGTGTGAAACTGCAGGCAGGTGTGTTCCAATGCATGAACTGTAAATCAGAAGTCTAGAAGCTGAGGTCCAATGACTGATGACCCCAAGGTTGTGAAAATTTGCAAGTCCACTGGGGATGTTGAAAGCCCAATATCTATGAATCAGCTGGAGGCTGGAGCCCAAAGGCAGCCATCCTGGGGTTATAGGACAGTGTATATGTGTTGGGATGGAGGAATAGGGCTATTTTACAGTTGCTGTTCTGTTGCTTCTTGTGTTCTGTGTTGTTTTGCTGAGCATTGTGAGAATGTTATGTTGGCGCCAGAATGCGTGGCAACATTTGCAGGCTGGCCCCCATCACATACGTATGTCAGAATCAGGTTTATTGTCACCGGCATGTGATGTGAAATTTGTTAACTTAGCAGCAGCAGTTCAATGCCACATAATCCAGCAGAAAGGAAAAAATAATAATTAATAAAATAAAAAATAATAATATTAATAGATACACAAGTAAATCACTTATGTATATTGAATAGATTCAAAAAAACAGTATATTAAAATAGTAAGGTAGTGCCCAAAGATTTAATGTCCATTAGGAATCGGATGGCAGAGGGGAAGAAGCTGTTTCTGAATCACTGAGTGTCTGCCTTCAGGCTTCTGTATCTCCTTCCTGATGGTAACAGTGAGAAAAAGTCATGACCCTGGGTGCTGGAGGTCCTTAATAATGGATGCTGCCTTTCTGAGACACCGCTCCCAAAGATGTCCTGGGTACTTTGTAGGCTAGTGTCCAAGATGGAGCTGACTAGATTTACAATCTTCTGCAGCTTCTTTCGGTCTTGTACAGTAGCCCCTCCAAACCAAACAGTGATGCAGCCTGTCAGAATGCTCTCCATGGTACATCTATAGAAGTCTTTGAGTGTATTTGTTGACATACCAAATCTCTTCAAACTCCTTATAATGTATAGCGGCTGTCTTGCCTTCTTTATAACTACATCGATATGTTGGAACCAGGTTAGATCCTCAGAGATCTTGACACGAAGGAACTTAAAGCTGCTTATTCTCTCCAATTCTGATCCCTCTCTGAGGAGTGGCATGTGCTCCTTTGTCTTACCCTTCCTGAAGTCCACATTGAGCACTTTCTTTCCTGACGTTGAGTGCCAGGTTGTTGCTGTGGAATCGTTTCACTACTTGGCATATATCACTCCTGTATGCCCTCTCGTCACCACCTGAGATTCTACCAACAATGGTTGTATCGTCAGCAAATTTATAGATGGTATTTGAGCTATGCCTAGCCACACAGCCATGTATATATAGAGAGTAGAGCAGTGGGCTAAGCACACGCAGCTAGGATGTGCCGGTGGCGAGGAGGATGTGTTATCACCAATCTGCACAGATTGTGGTTTTCCGGTTAGGAAGTCAAGGATCCAATTGCAGAGGGAGGTACAGAGGCCCAGGTTCTGCAACTTCTCGATCCAGATTGTGGGAATGATGGTATTGAATGCTGAGCTATTGTCGATGAACAGCATCCTGACATAGGTGTTTGTGTTGTCCAGGTGGTCTAAAGCCGTGTGGAGAGCCATT
Source organism: Mobula birostris (assembly GCF_030028105.1). NCBI lineage: Eukaryota > Metazoa > Chordata > Chondrichthyes > Myliobatiformes > Myliobatidae > Mobula > Mobula birostris. Next base: position 186,862,409 of record NC_092376.1, on the reverse strand, counting down.
GAGATTGCATCTGTCGTTAACCTATTATGGCGATAGGTAAATTGCAATGGGTCCAGGTCCTTGCTGAGGCAGGAGTTCAGTCTAGTCATAACCAACCTCTCAAAGCATTTCATCACTGTTGATCTGAGTGCTACCGGGTAATACTCGTTAAGGCAGCCCACATTAGTCTTCTTCGCACTGGTATAATTGTTGCCTTTTTGAAGCAAGTGGGAACTTCCACCCGTAGCAGTGAGTGAATGTTCTTGAATACTTCTGCTAGTTGGATGGCACAGGTTTTCAGAGCCTTACCAGGTACTCCATCGGGACCTTCAGCCTTGCAAGAGTTCACTCTCTTTAAAGACAGCCTAACATCGGCCTCTGAGACGGAGATCACAGGGTCATCAGATGCAGCAGAGAGCTTCACAGCTGTAGTTGTGTTCTCCCTTTCAAAGCGTATATAGAAGGCATTGAGTTCATCTGGTAGTGAAACATTGCTGCCATTCATGCCTCCATACCAGACTGTGATGTAATCAACCAGAATACTCTCCTCCTTTTTGAATTGGACCATTGACTTCCTCCCTTCCAGACCCGAGTCAGGTCATATGTTGTGTTGGTTGTTGACATAATGTATTTCACTCTATGTTTCGATGTATATGTGGGAAATAACCAAGTATGTAACTGAACCTCATCTTACCCTTCCTCATGATAAAGGCCGTGGGTTTGGAATGTTACTGATGTATGTCATGAGATTTGCTGGTTTTGCAGCAGCAGTACAGTGCAATACAGAAAACTATGTTACAATAAGATATATAAGAAATAAATAAGTACTGCAAAAAAGAGAGCACAATGATGAGGTCATGTTCATGGTTTCATGGACCATTCAGAAATCTGATGGCGGAGGGGAGGAAGCTGTTGATAAAACACTGAATGTGTGTTTTCAGGCGCCTGTATATATCCCATGTGGTAGTACTGAGAAGAGGGCTGGATATTGAAGCTCCTTAATGATAGATACTGCCTTCTGGAGGCATTGCCTTTTCAATATGTCCTTGATGGTAGGGTGGATAGCGCCCATGATGGAGCAGGCTGAGTTTACAGCCCTCTGCAGCTTTTTTCGATACTGTGCATTGATGCCTCCATACCAGACAGTGATGTAATCAAGCAGAATACTCTCCTCCTTTTTCAATTGAATCATTGATTTCCTCACTTCCAGACCTCAGTCAGGTGAGATTAGCAACAACGTCTCTTCCACAGTCTCCGTCAGCACAAATGCATCTGAAGGCTGTGTGGTCAGCCCCCTGCTCTACTCGCTGCACACTTATAACCATGAGGCTAAGCACAGCACTAGTGACATATTTAAGTTTGCTGCCGACACCACCGTCATTACCCAAATCAAAGGTGGTGATGAATCAGCATAGAGGGAGAATGAAAATCTGACAGAGTGGTGCCACAACAACAACCTCTCAATATCAGCAAGAACAAGGAAGTGATTATTGACTTAGGGAGGAATAAAGCGGAGGTCTATGAGCCAGTCCTTGTTGGGGGATCAGAGGTGGAGAGGGTCAGCGGCTTGAAATTCCTTGGTGTTATAATTTCAGAAGATCCATCATGTATCCAGCATATAAATGTCACTATGAAGAAAGCAAGACAGCACCTCTACTTCCTGAGACATTTGCAAAGATTTGGCACATCATCCAAAACTTCGAGTTTATATATGTGAAGTGGAGACTATATTGACTGGTTGCATTATAGCCTAGCATTAAATCACAGAAAAGCCTGTAGTGTATACAACATAGACCATCACAGGTAAAGGCCTCCCTACCTGTGATCCACGCCATGCTCTCTTCTTGCTGCTGCCATCATGAAGAAGGCAAAAGTGCCTCAGGGCCCACACCACCAGTTTCAGGTACAATTATTACCCCTCACCCATCAGGCTCTTAAACAGGAAGGGGTAATATCACTCCATTTCACTCACCCCATCACTGAACTGTTCTCGCAACTTACAGACTCACTTTCATAGAACATAGAACATACAATAGTACAGCACATTACCGGCCCTTCGGCCCACAATATTGTGCCGACCCTCAAACCCTGCCTCCCATATAACCCCCCACATTAAATTCCTCCATATACCTGTCTAGTAGTCTCTTAAACTTCACTAGTGTATCTGCCTCCACCACTGACTCAGGCAGTGCATTCCACGCACCAACCACTCTCTAAGTAAGAAAACCTTCCTCTAATATCCCCCTTGAACTTCCTACTCCTTACCTTAAAGCCATGTCCTCTTGTATTGACCAATGGTGCCCTGGGGAAGAGGCAGTGTCTGTCCACTCTATCTATTCCTCTTATTATCTTGTACACCTCTATCATGTCTCCTCTCATCCTCCTTCTATCCAAAGAGTAAAGCCCTAGCTCCCTTAATCTCTGATTATAATGCATACTCTGTAAACCAGGCAGCAACTTGGTAAATCTCCTCTGTACCCTTTCCAATGCTTCCACATCATTCCTATAGTGAGGTGACCAGAACTGGACACAGTACTCCAAGTGTGGCCTAACCAGAGTTTTACAGAGCTGCATCATTACATCACGACTCTTAAACTCTATCCCTCGACTTATGAAAGCTAACACCCCATAAGCTTTCTTAACTACCCTATCCACCTGTGAGGCAACTTTCAGGGATCTGTGGACATGTACCCCCAGATCCCTCTGCTCCTCCTCACTACCAAGTATCCTGCCATTTACTTTGTACTCTGCCTTGGAGTTTGTCCTTCTAAAGTGTACCACCTCACACTTCTCTGGGTTGAACTCCATCTGCCACATCTCAGCCCACTTCTGCATCCTATCAATGTCTCTCTGCAATCTTCGACAATCCTCTACACTATCTACAACACCACCAACCTTTGTGTCGTCTGCAAACTTGCCAACCCACCCTTCTACCCCCACATCCAGGTCGTTAATAAAAATCATGAAAAGTAGAGGTCCCAGAACAACCCTCCAATCTGAATGTACTCCCTCCACCACCAACCTCTGCCTTCTGCAGGCAAGCCAATTCTGAATCCACCTGGTCAAACGTCCCTGGATCCCATGCCTTCTGACTTTCTGAATAAGTCTACCGTGTGGAACCTTGTGAAAAGCCTTACTAAAATCCATATAGATCATATCCACTGCACTACCCTCATCTATATGCCTGGTCACCTCCTCAAAGAACTCTATCAGGCTTGTTAGACACGATCTGCCCTTCACAAAACCATGCTGACTGTCCCTGATCAGACCACGATTCTCTAAATGCCCAGAGATCCTATCTCTAAGAATCTTTTCCAACAGCTTTCCCACCACAGACGTAAGGTTCACTGCTCTATAATTACCCAGACTATCCCTACTACCTTTTTTGAACAAGTGGACAACATTCGCCTCCCTCCAATCCTCCGGTACCATTCCCGTGGACAATGAGGACATAAAGATCCCAGCTAGAGGCTCAGCAATCTCTTCCCTTGCCTCATGGAGCAGCCTGGGGAATATTCCGTCAGGCCCCGGGGACTTATCCATCCTAATGTATTTTAGCAACTCCAACACCTCCTCTCCCTTAATATCAACATGCTCTAGAACATCAACCTCACTCATATTGTCCTCACCATCATCAAGTTCCCTCTCATTGGTGAATACTGAAGAGAAGTATTCATTGAGGACCTCACTCACTTCCACAGCCTCCAGGCACATCTTCCCACCTTTATCTCTAATCGGTCCTACCTTCACTCCTGTCATCCTTTTGTTCTTCACATAATTGAAGAATGCCTTGGAGTTTTCCTTTACCCTACTCGCCAAGGCCTTCTCATATCCCCTTCTTGCTCTTCTCAGCCCCTTCTTAAGCTCCTTTCTTGCTTCCCTATATTCCTCAATAGACCCATCTGATCCTTGCTTCCTAAACCTCATGTATACTGCCTTCTTCCACCTGACTAGATTTTCCACCTCACTTGTCACCCATGGTTCCTTCACCCTACCAATTTTTATCTTCCTCACTGGAACAAATTTATCCCTAACATCCCGCAAGAGCTCTCTAAACATCGACCTCATGTCCATAGTACATTTCCCTGCAAAAACTTCATTCAAATTCACACCCGCAAGTTCTAGCCTTATAGCCTCATAAATTGCCCTTCCCCAATTAAACATTTCCTGTCCTCTCTGAGTCTATCCTTTTCCATGATAATGCTAAAGGCCAGGGAGCGGTGATCACTGTCCCCCAGATGCTCACCCACTGAGAGAACTGTGACCTGACCCGGTTCATTACCTAGTACTAGATCTAGTATGGCATTCCCCCTAGTCGGCCTGTCCACAAAATGTGACAGGAATCCGTCCTGGACACACTTAACAAACTCTGCCCCATCTAAACCCCTGGAACTAATCAAGTGCCAATCAATATTAGGGAATAAAGTCACCCATGATAACAACCCTTTTATTTTTGCACCTTTCCAAAATCTGCCTCCCAATCTGCTCCTCTGTATCTCTGCTGTTACCAGGGGACCTATAGAATACCCGCAATAGAGTAACTGCTCCCTTTCCGTTCCTGACTTCCACCCATACCGACTAAAAAGAGGATCCTGCTACATTACCCACCCTTTCTGTAGCTGTAATAGTATCCCTGACTACCCCTCCTCCAGCCCAGAACTTGAAGCTACTCACCCTTTCTATTGCTATCCCTCAAAAAGGACTGGTATGTGTTCTCCCAACTTCCCTTTCCTGAAGTCCACAATCAGTTCCTTGGTTTTGCTAACATTGAATGCAAGGTTGTTATGACAGCATTCAAACAGCCAATCTATCTATCTCATTCCCATATAATTCCTCGTCACCACCTAAGAGTGAATAAATGACGTATGCTTCGGACACTTTGGAGGAGGGAGTAAGCATTTAGTGTGGCAAGTAGAATAGAAGGATGTTCTTTTAGAGCATAAATGAGGAGAAATTTCATTGGCCACAGGGTTGTGATTCTGCGGAATTCATTGCCGCAGACAACTGTGGAGGCCATGTCACTGAGTATTTCTAAAGCAAAGGTTGATAGGTATTTAAGTAGTAAAGGCATCAAAGGTTATTTTGAGAAAGAAAGAGTATAGGGTTGAGAGGGAAAATAAATCAGCCATGTTGGATGGGTAGAACAGACCACATGGGCCAAATAGCCTAATTCTGCTCTTATGTATTATGATCTTATGGAGTAATTATCAATCAGGTTATTTTGTGGTGTTAAGCTCCTTCTGTGCTGGTGGACCTTCAGAGCGGTGCTCAACAAGCCAAGTAGAGAGTATCTCATAACTCTCTTGTTTCCTATAGATGGTAGAAAAACTTCAAAATAAGTTTATTGTCATGTGCGGTGAGGTAACGCACAATGAAAAACTTTCTTGCAGCAGCAATACAGGCATGTATATATTGGGTGGTGGGATGGAGATACATCTGGGGTGGAGCTGCTCATTCCTTCTGCTATCAGGGTCGTGTGGAGCCATGGAAACAGGCTGTGGACGGTCACATAAGCAGCTGGTACATATTAGAAGTCCTGATTGAACAACCACTGATGTCAAGCAGACAATCTCTGATGAGTATCGGTAATGGCTGGGGTCACCCTGTCTTGCAAAGAGAGTGCCCAGAAGAAAGCAATGGCAATCCACTTCTGTAGAACATTTTTGCTAAGAACAATCATGGTCATGGATACAGATAGAAGACCATAAGACCATAAGACATAGGATCAGAGGTATGCCATTTAACCATCGAGTCTGCTCCACCATTCCATCATAGTTGATCCCGGATCCTACTCAACCATGATTGACCATGTCATATGACATGGTACATAATGATGATGATGTATGCACAACAGAGAATATAAATTATAGATTCAGTTGACAAAAGTCTATGCATAAGCAAGACTTCAGTGTAAAAACAAAAGCACAATCAAGGATATGTCTATAGTGTTCATGATAGTGCAAGAGATAGTCTGCAGTGTTCTATTACTGAGATGAGATTAGAAATGTGCATGAATATTGAAGAACTCAATGATTGTTGGTTGTGTTGGGCACGTGGTCAAGTGGTTAAGTTGTTCGTCTAGTGATCTGAAGGTCGCTAGTTCAAGCCTCAGCTGTGACAGTGTGTTTGTGTCCTTGAGCAAGGCACTTAACCACACATTGCTCTCGAGTCTGTGCAAGGAGTAGCGCCCCACACAGATTTCCAATCTGCGCCTTGTAAGGCATGAAAAATGCCTGACACAAGCCTCTTATGGTCTGAATTGGCGGTCCCTCCCCCTCCCCTCCCCCATTGGTATGTAATTCTTCTTGGTTGTGGGGGATATCCTAGTGATGGTCATTAAGTGGAGAACAACAAGTCTCTGACCTCTCTCTTAACCACAGGTTTTAGGTGACCGGAACAAATGGGTTCAATGCTGACCCCAGGATTTTGATGGCATGGGATGTCGTGATCATATACCAGAGGCAGATATTCTGGCATGAATGTGACTAGATGCATATTGGTTCATGGCCAAATATTGTCAAGATATTGTTGTATACAGGTGTGAACAGGTGGAGAGTCAAGAACTTGAACATATACCTTCATTTGATCTTATTAGGGAAGAAAGATCATAGATGAAGAAGATGCTTTGGCCACAGCAATAAGGTAATTGTTATCACGATTTACTGTACCTATGCAATGCTCATCATCTGAACATTAGCTTTATTTGTCGCATGTACATCAAAACATCAAAACAGTGTGAAATGCATCATTGTGTGTCAACAACCAACAGTACTGGCTGGGGGCCACCCGCTAACATCGCCATGTTTCCAGCAACAATATAAAATGCCCTCAACTTGCTAACCACAATTCGCATGTGTTTTGCACTGAGGGAGGAAACAAGAGCACCTGGAGGAAACCCATACATGATCATAGGATGAACATACAAACCACTTACAGGCAATAGCAGAATTCAACCCATTGCAATTATTGGCACCGTAAAGTGTTATGCCAACTGGTACATTACTTTGTCGCTTCTAAGAAATTACCTTTTGTTGCAATCACATTAATAGTACAGGTGTCACGAATTTGAGCTCAAGAACTCTGGCAAAACATTTCTGAACCATTGAATTTACTCTAATGTCCTTTTCACTGTAGTTACATAAGAATCTTTGTTCCATAAGTCCTGTGAAGCACTTGGGAAACTTTATGCCACACTTTGTGACTTGCTTCACGCTCTATTTCTGATTGAATCATTTTCAAGGCTAGAGCCAACAAAGACACTTTGCAGCCTCCGTTGAATATTCTGTCAGGCAAGATTGTCTCTTCTAGCCATTGTGTTTGAGCTGTAACATGCTTTCAGCGAAAGTTCTCGTATCTGAATATTAAAGCTGATAGTTTAAGCTATTCCAGCAGAACTTTAACAAGCAAGATCTAAACACCAATGTTAAGAATTTACCAGTTAATTGCAGTAAACTAGGAGTGATAAATCTTTGGCCTGAGAGTCAATTTTTGATTGACTCAGGCCAAAGGGCTATTTACATGCTGTTTTCTCGATGATTCTATGACTGCCATGCAATACTATTTTTGTATGTGACTCCAGACTCTTTAAATACATTGATCTTTACAGCATCCCCACAAGCTCCACAGAGCCAAGACAATTGTACAGCTGTTGCAATTACAACAAGACAACTCTTCCATTCCCTCACTCTGACTTCTTACCACTTCTCCTTTTCCAGCAATCACCTCTCCCTGATGTTCTTCTACCCTTCTCTCCCATGGTCCTCTCTCCTCTCCTGTCAGAATCCTTCTTTTATAGCCTTTTACCTTTTCCACCTATCTGGCTTCATCTATCACCTTCAAGCTTGCCATCTTTGCACTGCCCCAACCTTTTTATTCTGGCATCTTCCTCCTTCCTTTCCAGTCCTGATATAGGGTCTCAGCTGCTAGCATTAACTGTTTATTTATTTCCATAGATGATTTCTGGACCTCTGGATTTCCAGCATCTGCAGAAACTCTTGTGATTACAATTATAGCTGGTTATACAATGAATGTTTATTTTGCCGGTGATAGTCACTTGATAAAAAAATCTCACTTTTAATTATTAGTGAAAGATGCACTGGTGTGGAAGGTCTTCATGGAATACAGTGTCGGGAAGTCTACGGTCATGCTCTTTGTTGGAAGGAATAAAAGCATAGACTATGTTCTAAACAGGGAGAAAATTCAAAAATCCGAGGTGCAAAGAGACTTGGGAGTACCTCGTAGAGGATACCCTAAAGGTTTATTTGCAGGCTGGGTTGGTGGTGAGGAAGGTAAGTGTATTATTAGCATGCATTTTGAGAGGACTAGAATACAAAAGCAAAGATTTAATACTGATGCTTTATAAGGCACTGGTGAGGCCTCACTTGGAGTGTTGTGAGCAATTTTGAGTCCCTTATTTAAGAAAGGATATGCTAAGATTGGAGAAGCTCAGTGGAGGTTCACAAGAATGATTCCAGGAATGAAAGGCTTACCGTACGAGGAGTGTTTGATGGCTTTGGGCCTTTGCTTGCTGGAATTTAGAAGAATGGGGGGAGGGTGAACGAATTGAAAAATATTGAATATTGAAAACCCTCGATAGAGTGGATGTGGAGAAGATGTTTTCTATTGTAGGGGAGTCTAGAACCAAAGGGCACAGTCTCAGGATAGAGGGGCATCCATTTGAAACAGAGAAGGAATTTCTTTATCACAGTGGATGGTAAATCTGTGGAATTCAATGCCACAGGTGGCTGTGGAGGGCAGGTCTTTGGATGTATTCAAGTCATAGGTTGATGGGTTCTTGATTTGTCTGGGTGTGAAAGGTTATGTGGGTGTAAGCAGGAGAAGGGAGTTGAGAGGGAAATGGATCAGCTTTATAAAGTGGCAGGGCTGAATGGTTTAATTCCATTCCTGTGTCTTATAGTCTTACCGTCCGATCATTGGATATACAGTATTCACCATTACAAAAATACAGATGTATGTGCTAAATGTAGTTTCTGAAATTCAGTTCTACAAAAATCAATTAAATGAATTTTGGAAGTGCTGTTCAATATGCATATATTTTTTGTATCATATATTTAGTACATTTGATTAAGAATTGATTTCTGTCTCCTGGCCAAACCCACAAGTAATCAGAATATAGACTGTTGCACATGCATTTTTATAAGATGGTAAATGAAGCCATTATGATATTTATCATAGCAATTCATAATAAAAAAATCAAATTTGAATACTTTGGCAAAACTTTTATCTTGCCAATTCAGTTTCACACAGAAGGCTATAAACACAGGCTTGCAACTATAAATCTCTTGAATATGGCAGATTTACCACAGATGTGTGGGACGGACTGATGGTGTCACACCATGAGATAGATTTGATGTCACATTGCAGTCTGATATCATCATTTTTATCCAATAGAACTAAGAGACATTGATTTTACAAATTGTTTTCTTTGGATGAAAGTAAAAGATCCTATTAATTCAGTGTTGAATTAACTCTCGGATGGTCACATTCAGTATAGCATCCATTAAACAAAAAAATCTCGTCAATGAATTATACGTCTCCCAGTTAATGAATATATTATTCTCTATTTTAATTTAAAACTAATTTGCATTTCTCATCTTTAAATCATCAAGATTTGATTTCAAACTCCAGTCATTATATTCTACACTCAATACTCAGCTCTGCATAATCTTTCAATATTTTCTGTTTTTGTTTTAGACTTTCAGCATTCTGTTATGATTTAGGCTGGCAATTAGTGAAGTTGTATTGTTACTCTTTGAAGATCCATGTTATCAGATGATGTGCTGAAAATAGAGGCCCTTTCTACTCTTTTGGATAGATTCTGCAGATGACATTTAAGGATGAAAGAAGCTCTTGTCATTTGAGAGGGCTGGCTGGTTAGTGAACCTGGCATGCTTTTCTTTTATTGTAACAAAAATTGTGCACAAAAGATATTTAATTGGCTCTAAAATGCTTTGGCTATGCTTTGTTGATTGAGGTGTTGTACAAGTGCAAATTTTTGCTTCACTGTTTGCCCCTCACCCAAAAAGCTAAAGGCAGGAGAACGGGGTTGAAAGAGATAATAAATCAGCTATCATTGAGCTGAGTAGCCTAATTCTGCTCCTACTTTCAATGGTCTTATGAGTCTCTGGAACCGTGAGGCAGTGTCTCTACTAGTTGTACCGCTCTGACACTCAATGTTGGTTAAGGAGTGAAATCCAGTAAGCTGGATTGTGTTTCTGTCCCACCACTTCCCTACAGACTGTTGACATTTAACCACTGTTGTAAATTGTAAATCAGGATCTGAATCAGAATCAGGTTTATTATCACGGAGGTTTGTTGTGAAATTTATTAACTTAGCAGCAGTAGTTCAATGCAATGCATGATAATGTAGAAAGATAGTGTATGTATGTGTGTGTGTGTGTGTGTGTGTGTGTGTGTGTGTGCGCGCGCGCACACACGCGCGTGTGGCAAAAACAGAAATGTTAGATGTTAACAAAAGTGAATTAGTGTTCATGGGTTCAATGTTCATTTAGGAATTGCATGGCAGAGGGGAAAAAGCTATTCCTGAATTGCTGAGTATGTGCCTTCAGGTTTCTGTACCTTCTTCCTAATGATAGGTGATGAGGGTCCCTAATATTTGACATTGTATTTCTGAGGCACCGCTCCTTGAAGATGTCTTTGGTACTACGAAGGCGAGTAACCAAGATGGAGCTGACTAATTTTACAGCTTTCTCTAGCTCCTCTTGGTCTTGTGCAGTAGCCCCTCCCCATCCTCCACACTAGACAGTGATGTGGCCTGTCAGAATGCTCTCCTCAGTATATCTAGAGAAGTTTTCAAGTGCTTTAGGTGACAAATTAAATCTCTTCAAACTCTGAATGAAATATAGTTGCTACCTTTGCCTTCTTTATAGCTGCATCGATATGTTGGGACCAGGTGAGATCGTCAGATGTAGACACCAAGGAAATTGAAATTTCTCACTCTCTCCACTTCCGATCCCTCCACGAGGATTGGTTTGTGTTCCCTCATCTTACCATTTCTGAAGTCCACAATCAGCTCTTTTGTCTTATTGACAGTGAGTGCGAGGTTGTTGCTGTGACACCACTCAACTAGCTGGTATGTCTCCCTCCTGTATACGCTCTCATCTCCATCTGTGACTCTACCTACAATGGTTGTATCATCAGCAGATTTATAGATGGCGTTTGAGCTATACCTAGCCATACAGTCATGAATATAGAGAGAGTAGAGCAATGGGCTAAGCACATGCCCCTGAGGTGCGCCAGTGTTGGTCATTAGTGAGGAGATATTATCATCAATCCACACAGTTTGTGGTCTTCTGGTTAGGAAGTCAAGGATCCAACTGCAGAGGGATGTATGGAGGCCTAAATTCTGTAGCTATCAATCAGGATTGTGGGAATGATGGTGTTAAGTGCTGAGCATTAGTTAACAAGGTGTTTGTGTTGTCCAGGTGATCTAAGGCTGTGTGAAGAGCCATTGACATTGCATCTGCCGTAGACCTATTGTGGCGATAGGCAAATTGCTGCGGGTCCAGGTCCTTGCTGAAGCGGGAGTTGGTTCTAGTCATGACCAACCTCTCAAAACATTTCATCTCTGCAGATGTGAGTGCTGTCGGGTGAAAGTCAATAAGGCAGCTAACACTGCTCTTCTAAGGTACTGGTATAATTGTTGCCTTTTTGATGCAGGTGGGAACTTCCAGCTGTAGCAGTGAGAGTTTAAAATGTCCTTGAACACTCTCGCCAGTTGGTTGGAACATATTTTCAGAGCCTTACCAGGTACGCCATCAGGGCCTGCCACCTAGCAAGGGTTCATACTCCTTGAGGACAGCCTAACAACAGCCTCCGAGACAGAGATCACAGGGTCATCGGGTGCAGCAGTGATCTTCACAGCTGTTGTTATATTATCCCTTTCAAAATGGGCATAGAAGCCATTGAGATCATCTGGTAGTGAAGCATCACTGTCATTCATGCTATTGGGTTTCGCTTTGTAGGAAGTAATGTCTTGCAAACCCTGTCATAGTTAACATGCATCCAATATCACCTCCAACCTTGCTCGGAATTGTTGTTTTGTTCTTGAAATAGTCCTCTGAAAGTCATATTAGGTTCTTTTGTACAAACCTGGGTCACCAGACTTAAATGCCACAGATCTAGCTCTTAGCAGACAATGTACCTCTTGTTTCATTCACGGATTTTGGTTTGATAATGTACAGCAAGTTTTCATAGGCACACATTCATCCACACAGGTTTTAATGAAGTCGGAGATAACTACAGCATACTCATCCAGATTCGAAGATAAATCCACCACCAATTCAAAACAGTCTCGTAAGTGCTCCTGTGCTTCCCTTGTCCATACCTTCTTGGTCCTCACTGCTGGTGCTGCAGTCTTCAGTCTCTGTCGATACTCAGGGAGTAGAAATACAGCCAGGTAATCAGACTTTCCGAAGTGAGGGCATGGAATAGCATGGTAGGCATTCTTGATGGTGGTGTAACTGTGGTCCAGTCTGTTGTTTCCTCTGGTAGTACAGGTACAAGTGATTTGTTGCTGGTAATTATTTAGTGCCATTTTCAGGCTGGTCTACTTAAAATCCCCCAAAACGATGGTGAAGGTGTCAGGATGTACTGCTTCATGCGTGTTGATCTCCTGGCTCAGATCATCTAGAGCCTGTTTGACATTGGCCTAAAGTGGAATGCACACTGCTACCAAAATGATAGCAGGATTCTCCCACGGCAGGTAAAATGTACTGCACTTAATTGCGAGATGTTCCAGGTCTGGTGAGCAGAATAGGGACACGGATACATTTGTGCACCAGGAGGAGTTGATCATGAGGCATATACCTCCATCTCTGCTTTTGAGAGAAATTGTCCCTTGATTAAGCTAAAGTTGAATTGGGGTTGCTGAGGTGGCACGTCCGAAGGGCCATAAGGGCTTACTCTGCACTGTATTTCTAAATAAAATAGAATAAATATACCCATTGATTTGGCCTCCACAGCTGTCTGTTAATTAATTCTACAGACTTACTATGTTCTGGCTGAATAAATTTGTCCTCAGCTCTTTTCTAAAGAGGTGTCCTTCTATTGTGAGGTTGTGCCCTCCAGTCCTGGACTCTCCCACTATAGAAGCACCTATAGTCCACACCCACTCATCTTGGTTTTTCGGTATTCAGTAGGTTTCAATATTTAATAGGTCTCATTCTTCTAAATTCTAGCAAGCACAGGCCCAGAGCCATCAAATGCTTCTCACACATTAACCCTTTCATTCCTGGATCATTCTCGTGAACCTTGTCTGGACTCTCTCCAGACCTAGTCCTGACCTGGATGGAACATATATCTTCACATTGCACCCTTGTGGGTTTTATCTGTGAGCTTCTGGTTCCTCCTGCATCCCACAGATGGCTGTTTTCGGCTACTGGGTTGCAATAAATCGCTGAGAGTAGTATAATCTGGGGCTGAGTTCATGGGGTCATGAGGAGAGCAACAATGGGATTAATGCAGGGTTAATTGGTGGATGATGGTGCATTCAGTAGCCCTCAGGGCTTGTTTCCTGCTATCAACATCTATGGCTTTAATTCTATTCTGTCCTCCATAAAGACCACTGTGATGTCATTCTTAAATTTGTCTTAAGTGGAATTTGTTCTTTTTTACAGAGAGGCATCTCAAATTCAGTCTCATCACCTTCAAGGTCAAGGTGAACGGATGCAAACGAGCATCAACATTCATGCCACAACCCATAGGTGGCTTAAAGGTGATTGTGAGAGCAGATTATGAAGACAGTTCTTCACAACTTTCCCAAAGACAACTAGAAATAGGCAATAACATGCCAGTATTACTGATGATATACACAAATAATGTTTATTTTAAAATATATCTCTGTTCTATGAACCCTTCTGAGAAAATTTAAAAAGTGAAGCAGAAAAAAAACAACTATTTAATATTTATGTCCACTGTCAATTTACAAGCGATTCTCTGTGCATTCTGTATTGTCCTTCCAATCTAATTTGTTTCTGCAAATAAAGACTGCTTTATGTGTCTTTTTATCTCGATTTTATTCTTTCACGTGAATGTCAGATTTCATTGTGTTTCCTTCTGTAAAAGAATCTTTGAATGATTTAAATGTCAACCATCAACAAAGCAGAAATGAAAGTTTAGATAGCTCAGTAGTGAAGACTGATGTTTGCAGTTATTTACAGAAAAGGTCAAGTTTCAAGAGAAATTGTACAATAATATTGTATTTTTAGTTCTGTGCATAATGATGCAGGCCGTAACAATAGTGTGACAGTATCTAGTCCTAATCAATTTATAAAATTTTTGACTGTGATATTACTTCGAAGTGCCTACCCTACTTTTAAACAAAATCATGTACAATATGCATTCAGTGTTCACTTTATTAGGTACATCTGTACTCCAGCTCATTAATGCAAACATCTAATCAGCCCATCATGTGGCAATAGCTCAATGCATAAAAGCATACAGACATGGTCAAGAGGTTCAGTTGTTGTTCAAACCAAACTTCTGAAAGGGTGAAATATGTTATCTAAGTGACTTTGATTGTAGAATGATTATGGTGCCAGACAGGGCAGTTTGAGTATCTCAGAAATGACTAATTTCCTGGGATTATCACACAAACAGTCTCTAGAGTTTACAGAGAATGGTGCAAGAAATAAAAGACATCCAGTGAGTGGCAGATCTGTGGGTGAAAATACCTTGTTAATGAGAGAGGTCAGAAAAGAATAGCCAGATTGGTTCAAGCTATCAATAACTCAAATAACCATGTGTTACAACAGTGATGTGTAGAACAGCATCTCTGAACGCAAAACATGTCGAAACTTGAAGTGGATGAGCCACAGCAGCAGGAGACCATGAACGTGCACTCAGTGGCCACTCTATTAGGTACAGGATGTAGTGGCTGCTAAGTGTACTTATTGTAGCTGATTTTTTTATAATTATGTGCAAAATAGTAGTACATCTAGTTTCAAACTCGTTGGAAATGGTTCAAGGTGTTAACTAATTCAATATTGCTAAATGCACCTGAAATGAGAATTCCCTTAAGGAATCGCAGAGATCCAGGTGTCCGTAGGACCAGAAGATCTAGGAGCAGAATTAGGCCATTCAGCTCATCTAGTCTGTTCCATAATTCTATTATGTCTGTTTTATTGTCCCTTTCAACCCCATTCTCCTGCCTCTTTCCCTTAAGGTTTGATGCCCTGACTATTCAAGAACAGCTACCTTTGCTTCAAATGTTCCCATATATTTCTTGGCCTACACAGCCATTGGTAGCAACTAATTCCACAGATTGACCTCCCTCATGCACAAGCATTTAAAACTACTTACCAGTTTCAAAACCAAAGTCAAATTCAAGTTTATTATCCTAAGCAAAAGTAAATATATGCACAGATACCATCAACAACTTACTTGTAGCAGCATCACAGACACATTAAAGACAAGACATTGTATTCACAACCAATAGACTCACTTTCAAGGACTCTTCTTCTCATGTATTCAATATTTATTGCATTATTATTATCATTGTTATTATCAATATTACTATTTCTATTTGTAGTTGTACAGTTCGTTGTCTTCTGCATTCAAATTGAATGCCCATTCTATTATGGTTATTATTCTATTGATTTATTGAGTATACTGACAAGAAAATTAATCTCAGGTTTATATATGGACACAAAGCCGTAAGATATAGGAGCAGAATTAGGCTATTTAACCAATCGAGTCTGCTCCATCATTTCACCATGGCTGATCCACTTTCCCTCTCAGTACCAATCTCCTGCCTTCTTCCCATATCTTTCTATGCCCTGATTAATCAAGAATCTTTCAACCTCTGCCTTAAACACACACAATAACTTGGCCTCCACAGTCACCTGTGACATGAATTCCACAGATTCACCACTTTTTGGCTAAAGAAATTCCTCTTCATTTCAGCTCTAAAAGGATGCCCCCCTATTCTGAGGCTGTACCCTCTGCTCCTAGACTCTCTCACCATAGGAAGCATCCTCTCCACATCCGCTCTATCGAGGCCTTTCTATATTCGAGAGGTTTCAATTAGGTCATTTCACATTCTTCTGAATTCCAATGAGTACAGGCCGAGAGCAATCAAACACTCCTTATATAACAAGCCTTTCAATCCCAGAAGCATTTTTGTGAACCTCCTTTGGACCCTATCCAATGTCAGCACATCCTTTCTTAGGTAAGGCACCCAAAAACAATACTCTGTGCGGCCTCTCCAGTGCCTTATAAAGCCTGAGTATTACATCCTTACTCTAGTCCTCTCAAATTGAGTGCTAATATTGTATTTGCTTTCCTCAACCTGCAAATTAACCTTTAGGGAATCTTGCACATGGGCTCTTGAGTCTTTTCGCACATCATTTTTTTTGTATTTTCTCTCCATTTAGAAAATAGTCAACTTGTTTATTTCTTCCACCAAAGCGCGGGACCATATACTATACTCCATCTGCCACTTTTTTGCCATTCTCCTAATCTGTCTAAGTCTTTTTGAAGCCTTTCTACTTGCTCAAAACTACCTGTCCCCTCTTCCTATCTTTGTATCATCCACTAAGTTGGTCATGAAGCTATCAACTACATCATCTGAATCATAGACATATAATGTAACAAGAAGTGGTCCCAACCCAGACCCCTGTGGAACACCACAAGTAACCGGCTGACAACCAGAAGATCATCCCTTTATTCCCACTCTTTGTCTCCTGCCAATCAGACAATGCTCTATCCATGCTCGTATATACTTCATACATTCTAAGTATGTACTTTGATAATAAATTTACTTGGAAATTTGGACTTCGAAAACATTCACAAGAAAAACGGAAATTAAGCACAACTATAATAGGAAGAACACAAGTCAAACAAAAAGTCAAAGACAATTGTAGTGCAAAGTATTTAAAGTGGTCACAGTCTTGCTGTACTGAGGTAGAGATTAAGGTCGTGCCAATTAGTTTAAGAACCAAATAGTCTGAGGAACGTTCTTTTGAACATTCAAAGTTAAATTTAGCGACTTCAGATATGCAAGCAAATGTTAAAGGCTATACTGAAAATAGGATTAAAATGTGTAGCCTTATTATGGAACTAGCCATGACTCAGGCAGTGGGGCATTTTTTTTTACTTTCTATAATTAATTCCACAAAAAGAAAGATGAACAAGTGAAAGGTGTTTATTTTTTGCGACGTTATGTTACAGCTAGATGTAGAAATAGAAGGCCAAAGTAAGCAAGAACAAGGATTAGGATATTTGGCCATCAAGTCTGCTCCATCATTTCGTCAATGGCTGATCCATTTTCCCTCTCAGCCCGTGTCGTGCCTTCTCCCCATATCCCGTCATGCCCTGACTAATCAAGAATCTATCAACCTCTGATAGACAGAATTAGCACTCTCCATTCATAGATTCTTCCTCATCTCTATTCTAACTGTACTGATTTCTTTTTAACTTTTGAGATTTGCCAAGATTGTACTCAAATATTATTGTAGTTTCACAGAGAAATATTTGTTTTCTGCAGAGATAGAATAAAATCTAATAACAGCAACTCAGATATATAACACAAAAAAAGAATCCATTTGCAGATACAAGCATATTGATACCAAGTCAAGGAAGAGGTGTCCAAAATAAAGCAGGAAGCCCGCAGTTGTTGAATGTTAAATTCTGATGAATATCTTTCCACACAGGAGAACTGTCCAGCTCAGTTGTATGGGAAAACTGCACGATACAATGAAAATGCTGGCCTGGCAGCATCAACAGAGAGAGGAATAGGTTAATGCTTCAGATCTGAGACCTTTCCTCAGAACTTGAACAAAGTTAGTTTCAGGTGGAGATTTGGGATAGGTAGAACAAAGTAAACATCTCTGATAGAGTAAAACAAAATCAGCAAGTGTGCTAGTTGGTGCATATTATTCTTCATTGTCTGTGTGTTTTGTTACACCAGAAGTTTCTCAGATAGGCAGAAAGACATAAACACCATTATCTTCCTAGAACTACAGAATTTTGTTTATTAGGACAGAACTGAGCAAGTATTACCTAGTTATGTGCTCATCTCTGGTAATCCACCCCACTTTTCTTTCTTGCAGGACCTTCTGTTCTCTCCTATTAGATTCCCCCTTCTCGAGGCCTGTATCTCTTTCACCAATCAACTTCCCAGCTCTTGACTTCAGCCCTCCCCTTCCTGGTTTCACCTATCACCTTGTGCTTCCCCCTCCGTTCTCCCCTCATCTAATCCTCACCTTTTTTATTCCCAGTCCTGCTGAAGGGTCTCAGCTCGAAACATCGATTGTACTCTTTTCCATAGATTCTGCCTGATCTCCTGAGCTCCTTCAGCATTTTGTGTGTGTTCATCCAAAATCACAGATAGGTGACATCCAGAAATAGCTAGTTCTGATACATGCTAGTTACCTATAGTTAGTTAAATATTCTAATATTGGAGCTGTATTCTTCATCAGAATGAGAAATAAATCACATCTATTCTCTCAAACCACTGTAAAATAATGAATATCACAATTCAAGTGCATTCTTCACACTTCCCTTGGCAACTTTAATCAGCCATTAATCAGCATTTAAGCATTGATGACTCATTCACCTGTTGCATTGTTGTTCGTTATGTTTAAATTGTTTGCAGTATTTTCTGCATTACCATGGTGGCTACAATTCACCAGTTCACTATTGGCTTTAAAGCAGTCTGAGATGTGCTGAGACCATAAAATGCATTACATACACCTTAAGTTCTCTTTACATGGAAAGTAATTCTGTTCAAAATACAGAGTTTGTTACTTTGTCTATTTTTGCAAAGGGGGAAGCGCGATTGAGTAAAAGTAATAGGATTAATGTTTATTCACAAAGCAATTTAAGGATTTGGGTCTTGTTGCAGAAGCACTTCTGAGCCTGCTGACTGTAGATTAGATAAGCTGAACCAGTTCCGATCAGAGAGTTCAGAGTTACACCATTTCATTATTTGATATTTGACAGATTGGACACATTTCCAAATGTAAAGACTCTCTACATGAGTGACAACCTCTACTACACCAATGCAGACATAAATGTATAGCAAGAAGAAATGTGCTTCTGTAATTAAAAATGAAATTGCCGCAGGGAAAGGGCAAATTGTCGTTCAAGTCTACTCCACCACTCGTCAAGATCACGATGATCTCCTATCTCAGCTCCACTTGGCATTGGTTTATTATTGTCACATGTGCCAAGATACTTTTGAAAGCTTATGCAGATCAAACCATTACATAGTGCATTGAGCTAAAACAGTAACAATGCAGAATCAAGTGTAAAATCTGCCAAAAAAGTACAGGTAAATGAAAAAGTGCAAAACATAATGAAATAGATTGTGAGTCCATCTTCTCAGATGAAAAGCTCATTTAAGAGTCTGATAAGAGAAGGATAGAAACTATACTTGAGCCTGCTGGTATGTGATCCTGATAAAGCGTCTCCGCCTGAAACGTTGACTGTTTACTCTTTTCCACAGATGCTGCCTGGCCTGCTGAATTCCTCCAGTAATTTGTGTGTGTTGCTTGTATTTACAGCATCTGCATGTTTTCTTTTGTTTGTGGTATGTGGCTTCAGTCCTTTGTATCTCCTGCCCAATGGGAGAGGAGGGAACCAAGAATGTCTGGGTAGGTGGAGTATTTGAGGATCTTTGCCAGCTTTAATGAGGCAGTCAGGTTTGTAGACAGAGTCCATAAGGGGAAACTGGTTCTTGTGTTCTGATGAATTGTGGCCATAGCTCTGCACAAGGTGACACAGTAGCATAACAATTAACGCAATGCTTTACAGCACAAGCGATCACCGACCTGGGTTTGATTCCCGCCTGTTGCCGCAAGGAGTTTATATGCTCTCCCTGTAACGTAGTGTGTTTCTTCTGAGTGCTCCACTTTCCTTCTGCATTCCAACAAAGTACAATTAGGGTTAGTGAGTTGTAGGCATTGGTGGCAGAAGTGTGGCAACACTTGTCAGCAGCCCAGCACTGAGTTGATTTGAGAGAAATTATGTACGCTTCACTGTACACATGGCAAACAAAGCTAATCTTCATCTTCTTCGTCTTCAATTTCCTGTGGTCACACACAGAGCAGTTGGTATACAAAACCATTATGCATCCAGGAAAAATATCGATATGGCGCGTTGATAAAAATTGGATAGAGTATAAAATTGCTAATGTTACTTCATTAACCCCATGTTGTGCAATGTCCTTAATATACCGAGTCTATTGATCTATGAACAACTAAGTTCTCTGAGCCCCCTGGAACAGAAACTTTCAAAGAAGAGAGTGAATAAATTTTTCCTTATCCCAGTGCTAAGTGGTAAGAAATTGAAACCACTGGGTTTAGACACTTCACCAAGGGGAAAATATCTAAGAGTGTCTTAAAAGACTCTATTGTATCAACCTCTACCACCATCGCTGGCAGTACATTCCACACACCCATCACTCTGTGTGAAAAATTTGCCTCTGAACCTAGTTCCAAGCACGCTAAAACTATGCCTCCTCGTGTTAGCCATTTCAGCCCTGGAAAAAAGCCTCTGACTATCCACACAATCAACACCTCTCATTATCTTATAGTAAAGGCATCAAAGGTTACAGGGAGAAGGCAGGAGAATAAAGCTGAGAGGGAAAGTATATCAGCTATGATCGAATGATGAAGCATACTTGATGGGGCCCAGTGGACTAATTCACCTTCTGTGCCTTATGGTATTTTTGTTTTATGATTGGAGGAAACTATAGGGTGATGTCAGAATTAAGTTTTTTTACACAGAAAATGGTAAGTCCAAATAACATAGGGATGGTGGTAGAGGCATATACGTTAGGGACATTTAAGGGAATCTTCGATAGGCAGATAGATGAGAAAAATGAAGAGGTACGTAGGAGAAAAATGTTAGATTGGCCTTGCAGTAGGCTAAAGTGTCTGCACAACATCGTGGGCTAAAGGACCTTTACTGTACTATTCTGTGTTCTATGGTCCATGTTGTAGTTTACACAATCATTCCATATACAGCATTCCTAGTATCTCTGGACTCTGTCTGCTGCTCTCCCTCCTGAGTAAAATTACCTTTTATCATGGCAGGAGGATCAAAATTAAGGATATTCTAAGTAAGATTTCACCAGAACTTTGCAGAATTCCACCAGTTTCTCTCTTACTGTGTTGGGGTTTTGAATGACAATGTGTTATGAACGTGTGAATTCTTGATTTCCCTCAAATGGAATTTGAACATAGAAAAAAACATAATTGAACTGCAATTAGTTCAGAAACATTATAAGTGTTAGTAAGTTTGGTTTTTTGAAGCTTACTGGTAATTATTGCAAGTCATCTTTATATGTAATTTTTGACAACTAATTAACCAAATGCTTGACGATGTAACAAAAATCTTTATAATACTTAATGCAAAATTGGGTTGGGGGTCAGTGAGTTAAAATTAAAAATGCATAATTATTATGAAAGGTTGTGTTAGAAATGTAAGTTGATTTCACCAACCAAATGTGATTTTTATCTTTTTTCTTCATTTGAGATTCAATTGTAACATTATTAAGTGAAATCATCATTCCCCCGAAGGATATGGAGAAACTGATCAATTAAGAAAGATGTAATCAGGTGATGCAGCTGAACTGTTTAGTAAGTGACTGAATGAATGCAGAGATTTAAACACAATTAAAAATGATCTAACATTTTCCTTAGTATAAATCACTTAACCATCTTAATATGAACCATCTCATTTCAGAGAAACTCACTTATTATGATAAATTATGATAAATTATCAGACTTACTTGGTAGGCGTGAAGATTTACAAGAAAGGTAGACTTTTATGTGTCTTTTTTTAAGGGTCAGAGCAATACAGGCCTTTCTGCCCAACCTGCCTATGCTAACCATGGTGCCCATCTTGTTAGTTCCAACTTCCTGCATTTTTGCCATTTCCCTCTCAGTCCTGCCCCTCCATGTACCTATCCAAGTGCTTCTAAAATGATATTATTTTGCCTGCCTCAGCCACTTCATCTGATAGTTCGTTCCATATATCCACCACCTTCAAAAGTTCAAAGGTTCATTTATCGAAGTACACAGCTCTGAAATTCTTCTCCAGTTAGCCACGAAACCAAGAAAGAAAAGAGTGGCAGCACAATCATCAACCCCAAAACCCCACCTCCCAGCACAAAAAATGAACAAAGCATAACAGGTACATCGACCCCAAAATCTCCCTCCCCTGCACACAAAAAAACAAGAAAGATCACTGAATAGGAAAAAACTATGAGACTGAAAAAAAGTCTATAGTCCAAGTCCACATCCTAAATGCAGAAAACTTGAGTAACGTTCTCCAGGCCCAGCGACAGGCTATTCTCTCTGCAGCAGCAGAGTGATCCCTCCAGTGTTCAAAAGTCAGTCTCACCTCTCTGTATTAGAGCACTCACACCTGCAATAAAAAGGCAGTTTCCCCTCTCCATAACAGAGCAATCTCAACAGCGATAAAAAGGCAGTCTCCCCTCTCTGTAGCAGAATGATCCCACCAGCGGTCAGACGGCAGGCAGCCAGTGCTCACCTTTTGTATTCACCTTGATGATTCAATCACCCTCGTCGCTTTAATCAGCAAAATGGAGTAGAATATCGTCTCGCACCCCATCCTGCAACCTTTTCGTCTCGAGGTTCGAACACGCTGCCTCTGTCTCCCAGAACCCTCTAGGAGACTACAGAGCACTGGAACACCCGAACAATCTCCAAACTGCAAATCACGTGCTCCAACAGTTCTGAGTGAAAAAATTGCTCTACAGAAACCTTATAAATCTTTCCCTTCTCACCCTAAATCTATATCTCCTGGTTTTCAAGTTCCTCTACCTTGCGGAAAAAGACTGTTACCATCCACTTTATCTGTGCTTCAAATAATTTAAATAATTCTACAAAGCCAGATGTCATTCTTCTACACTGCAAGGCATACAGATCTAGCCCGGCCAACCTCTGCCTATAACTCAGGTCCTCTAATCCTGTTAACATTCCCATGAATCTTTTCTGCACTCTTCCCAGTTTAATTGTTTCTTTCCTATAAAAGGGTTACCAAGTACTTCAAGTGTGACCTCACCAAATACTTACACTCAGTTACCACTGAAGGTATGTTTGAGATCATCTACTGCTATAGCCCATCTACTTTGACATAAGTTTGATACTTTTCTGCATCTTTGAACTTTTGTAAGGTGTGGTTATTAGATTTGCTGTCACCTTCCTGAAAGCTTGAACCAGTCTGGCCTTTCTCTTTCAACCTAACAAAGTAACCACTGAGTGTACATCACTCTTTTCCTCCTCTTTTTTCCTTTCCCTCCTCTTTTTTCCTTTCCCTCCTCTTTTTTCCTTTCCCTCATTCATCCTTTTTGTCTATGCAAGTATCCTTTTCTTTATGATACTGCATAAATCATAGCTCTTTTACAATTATTTGCTTATCTGCCACAATATCTAGCACCATCATTTTTTTTAGAAATTGTTCTTTGAATTACCCCAGAATGTTTTTGGGATCATATAAGTAGAAGTTAAAGTTCCTTTTCATTATTTTTCAAATTGAAAAAGAACTTTTTTCATTGATCTGCCCTGTGGTGGAGCAGACTCGATGGGCCAGGTGGCCTTGTTCTGCTCCTACATCTTATTTTAGCTGCGGCCGACTAGTCAAGTGCACTTTATGGAGGTGGAATTGAAAACTCAAATTTCCTTGTTCAAGATTCAGATTTATTCATCACATATACCGTACATCAAAGCATACAGTGAACTAAGTTGTTTGCATTAACGACTGACACACCTATTGGTGTGCTGGGGACAGCCTGCAAGTGTTGCCACACATTCCAGTGTAGCATTCAACATGGCTTCCCCACAGTGCTCAGCAGAACAACACAGAATACCACAAGTGACAAAGACTAATTGTGATCTGCTTTTTTTCAATACGGGTTGTTATCACACAATATACCTTTGTCAATTCATTTCCAGTTTATTTGTGTCATAAAAGTTAAGAGACTTGGCTTTAGTACTACCAAGCCAAGCAGTGCGGAAGTTTAAGGCTTGATTCCTGAAACACAAAGATTGAGTTAAGGTGGATTGGTATCAAAAGCTCTACAATTAGAGAACAGACTTCAGAAGATGATTTTCAGAATTTGATGGAAATTCTCAAGAGGAGACGCTTCTGATGAGCTTGTGTTTTGCCCTGTGTGACTGACCCAACTTCCATTTCACACTCCTGAGCTGACATCATTACCAGCAGTGGCCACAGGAACAAGCCTTCAGACACTCAATACCTTCAGGGAAGAAAAATAAATGCATTAAACACGAAAAAGAGAAAGTCTGCAGATGCTGGAAATCCGAGCTACACACACAAAATGCCGGAACAACTCAGCAGAACAGGCAGCAATCCATGGAAAAAAGTACAGTCAACGTTTCGGGCCAAAACTCTTCAGCAAGACTCCTGAAATTCATTAAATTCATGAAATATCTTCCTTGCCAAATGATTTTATTTAAATAAACTGGTTAGAATGTAGAAATACACAATGTTTGGTGGAACCAATTAAATTATTAATCAAATGCCTAACTAATCTCTTCTGCCTATACAATGGCCATATCTTTCCATTTTCCTCACATTCATGTACCTATCTAAATGTTTCTTAAAAGTCCCTAATGTTTCTGCATTTAATTTCCTACCGTATCGGAGAGTTGACTGGAACAATCATTAACTTCTCTAATAGGAATTGATATTGATACCTTAACATGTAACACCAGCATATATATATATATATATATATATACATACACACACACATATATATACACACACACACACACACACACACACATACATATATATATATATATATATATATATACACTCAGTAGCCACTTCATTAGGTATATCTGTACACCTGCACGTTAATGCAAACATCTAATCAGCCAATCATGTGGCAGTATCTTAATGTATAACAGCATGCAGACAAGGTTAAGCTTTTGTTGTTATTCAGGCTGAGCATCAGAATGGGGAAGAAATATGATGTAAGTGACTTTCATCGTGGAATGATTGTTGGTGCCAGATGAGTTTGAGTATCTCGGAAACTGCTGATCTCCTGGGATTTCCACTCACAACGTTCTCTGGAGTTGACAGAAAAAGATGAAAACAATAAAAAAACATCTTGTGAGGGAAGGTCTGTGAGCAAAAATGTCTTGTTAATGAGAGAGGACAGAGGAGAATGGCCAGATTAGTTCAAACTGAGAGGAGGGCAACAATAATTCAAATAAACACACATTACAACAGTAGTGTACAGAAGAGCATAAGACCATAAGACCATAAGACAAAGGAGCAGAAGTAGGCCATTCGGCCAATCGAGTCTGCTCCACCATTTTATCATGAGCTGATCCATTTTCTCCTATTTAGTCCCACTCCCCTGCTTTCTCACCATAACCTTTGATGCCCTGGCTACTCAGATACCTATCAATCACTGCCTTAAATACACCCAATGACCTGGCCTCCACTGCTGCCCGTGGCAACAAATTCCATAGATTCACAACCCTCTGACTAAAAAAATTTCTTCGCATTTCTGTTCTGAAAGGGCGCCCTTCAATCCTTAAGTCATGCCCTCTCATACTAGGCTCCCCCATCATGGGAAACAACTTTGCCACATCCACTCTGTCCATGCCTTTTAACATTCGAAATGTTTCTATGAGGTCTCCCCTCATTCTTCTAAACTCCAAGGAATACAGTCCAATTGGAAATAATTCAGAAAATGCGTAGCTGTCTGAATGCACAATATGTTGAATCTTGAAGTGGATGGGTTGCAGCAAGAGGAGACTATGAGCATACACTCAGTGCTCACTTTATTAGATACTGGAGGTACCTAATACTGTGGCTACTGAGTGCATAGTTAGATGAAATGAATTGCAAGGGAGATTTGCTTGGACCAGAAACCAATGGAGCCATACGAGACTTTGTGCAATGTTGAAAATACAGTGATTTCATTGACTAATTTCAACCAAATTGTTTATTTTTTCATTGTAAATTAATGATACATTACCTTGTTGTGTAGTTATATTCTCATGAACCCACTTCTCTTTTGTATTTATATCTTTTCTTAATGTTTCATTTGAAAGATGCAATGACTCAGATCCACACTTGAATCTACAGTTGTGGAAGTAAGTTGTTTAATAGAAAATAATAATCACAGTAATCTGTAATAAAAATAGAAACTGCTGGAAATGCTCGGGCAGCATATATGAAAAGGAACAGTTATAATTTCAGATTAAAGACTTTCCATTAATTTTGGTATCGTTAGAGATAAGCAGGCTTATAAAGATTCGGATAAAGGTGAGAAAGGTGAGAGAACAAAGGGAAGCTATGTGATGGAAATGGAAAAGTCTGCAGAATGTGGTGGAAATGGCTCAGTCCAGCACAAGAAAAGGTCACTCCATCACTGAGCACATCTACAAGGAGCACTGCCACAAGCAAGCCGCATTCATCATCAACGACCCCCACCATCCAAGCCATGGTTTCTTCTTGCTGCTGCCATCAGGAACAAGGTAGATGAGCCTTAAGTTCCACATCACCAGGTTCAAGAAAGTTATTATCTTTCAACCATCGGGCTCCTGAACCGACTGGATAACTTCACTCACTTCAGCACGGAACAGATTCCACAACCTATGGGCTCACGTTCAATGACTCATGTCCTCAGTATTATTTACTTATCTGTTTGCTATTTTGTTAGCATTTGCAAAGTTTATCTTCTTTTGCACATCGGTGCTTTGTCTGTCTTTGTGTGTTTTCTTCATTAATTCTATTGTATTCCCTTGTTCTACTGTGAATGTCTGCAAAAAAGTGAATCTCAAGGTAGTATATATAGTAATATATATATGAACTTTGACAATATATTTACTTTGAGTTTTATACTTTGAAGCTGGAGGGCTGTGGAAATTGAATAAACTGTGATTAAGGAGAAGGTTTTAACAGTAAAAGTGAAGGTTCAAAGTACATATGTCATCAAAGTATGTATGCAGTATGCAATCCTGAGAATCCTCTTCCCACAGACAGCCACGAAACTATAAAACACCATGGAACCTATTCAAAGATAACAACAAAACACCCAACATGCAAAAAAAGAACAAATCACGCAAATGGCAAAAAGAACAAGTGAAGAAATCAGAACATAAAACGTCAAACCACAGAGTCATTGAAACAGTCCAGGAGTGTTCAGTTTCATTCAGTTCAGTTCAATTTTACGCTGTGTCATTCATTAACTGTAGGTTGCAATGCCAGTCCACGCCGATCAGAATCGCACAAACAGCAAAAAAGGAGAAATAAACAGAAGCCAGAAACACATCATAGGATGAACTACAGTCTAATCCACAAACCAGATTAATTAAACCTTGCGCCACACCCAAAACTCCGACACCATCCTCTGGCAGCATCAAGTGAGATGGGGAGAGAAAGAGACCAATCAAGCATAAATACCTTCCATTGGGAGCAGGAGAGAGACTGGTTGAATGCTGGCACCTTCTTCTGGCAACAGCAGGCAAGAGGGTGAGAGATACTGGTCAAATGCGTGCATACAACACTGAACAGCTGCTCACCTTCCACTCTCATCTTCATTGATTTCAATCTTGTTTGACACTTTAACTGACAAACTTGGCAAGTAATGGAGTCAATCGCAGGCTTGCGCCCCATCTCCAGGCTGCAAAATCCGCTCAGAACTTCACTGAACTCCCTCAGAGAGAGCAAAGTGCCAGATCATTCAATTGGCTCAATTGTCCCAAGAACACACCATCAAAATGTAAATCACAGGTTCCAATAGTAGCAGCATCATATTTGAAAGAAAAAGAAGTAAAAGAAGTAACAGAATCATTTTGTGAACTGTCTGAGGGGGGTCATTATTGGTTCCATTTTTTGTTGCCGTAAAGGTTGATCTGTAAGAGTTGAGAACAGAAGAAGCAGGATTATTCAGTGAAATATCACAAAAAAATGAAATTATGCAGATGGAAGACATCTGACATTAAAGGAGCAAGTGCTGAATTTTTTCTTTGTTAAAATTATTGTTCAGCTCACAGATCGACATGCCTAATTGTTACCCTAACCCCAATCCTAACCAGTGCCTTGACCATCACTGAAATATTTGGAGAGACTGAGGAGAGGGAGGCCAGAATGGGAAGGCAGTGGATGATTAACAGTCCACTGTATTGGAGGAGACTCATCGGCAGAGTAAGGCATTCTGGAAATGATCGCCTGTTACATTGTTGGCCTCTTTAACTGAGAGAAGGACATTGCTCATAACAGAAGATATTCATTTAATGATTAATACAAGAGATTGTGAAGATACTGGAAATCCAGAGCAACACCCACAAAATGCTCGAGAAACTCAACAAATCAGGCAGCATCAATGGAAAAGAATAAGCTCTCAAAGTCGCAGCCAGAAATATCAATTGTTTATTCATTTCCATAGAAACCACGTAAATGAGTTCATTTAATGACTGTTTCATTCAAGTCAAATTTCAAAGTTCAATGTAGATTTATTTTCAATGTAAGCACTGTATATGTCACTATACACAACTCTGAGATTCATTTTTTGCAGGCATTCTCAACAGAAGGAAGAGGTACAATAGACTCATGAAAAACTACACATAAAGGCTGACAAAAGGAAAATGTGCAAAAGATGAGAAACTATCAAATAAAGCAAAAATAAATAACGAATATTTAAGCATGTAGAATCCTTGGAAGTTAGAAGCATAGGTTGAGTTTGGTGATCAGTTCAGCGTCAGAAATAAAGAGCAGAGCTGAGCTTAGCTCTGTAACAATATTTCCAACAACTCAGGGGAGAAGCCTACTTTACATTGAAGCTTTGTCAAAACACCATCAAGATAAATTTTAGACAAGACAATGAGAGTCATATGTGAGAAGGCAGATAGACCAAAGCATGTTGCAGTCAAAAACCACGAGATTGAAGTCTGTAGGTTTTATCCTTATCACCTGGAAGCTGAAGCTTGCACATCGCTGAATCATAATGCAGTGATTGTTATTCTTTACATTTAGACGGATATGTAGGATTGGAGTTTTATTAATCAGAAAGTTTTATCTGATTGGATTGTGGAGTTTGGCACCGTGGTGATAAAGTGGGAGGGAAATATTTGTCATCAACCTCTATATCAATGAAAAGCACACACTTGCTCTCAAGTAATGACATGATATGACTGAAAATGAAGATAGCTAAACCCAGAACAGATTTGAAGTGATATGCTTAAGTGTGGGCTGCCCAGTGCAATCCTCACTGATTTAATTTGATGCAAGCAATGTAGTTCACTGTATGCTATGTTGGTGCTGGAAGTATAGCAATGTTCATGGGCTTTGTTTGTCCATGATGCAAAATGATACATTTCACTGTATGATTTGATGTATATCTGACAAATAAAGCTAACCTTTTCTTTAAGTAGAGAGTGGTAAGCTGTGTTACATCCTGAAATAAATTGTGGTCTTATTCAGTAATTTTCTAGTGTCTGTATTTTCATAAATTAACTATCTTGTGTTTATATTGCATTTAATCTTAAGGGTGCTGGAAAATAATGAGGTAGAAGGAGGCTGGTGTAACACCTTACAGAGCCAGTAATTAGGGCTCAATTCTCACGGCTGTTTGTGAGGAGTTTGTACATTCATGAGCATGTAGGTTTCATCGGGTGCTCTAGTTTCCCTCCACATTCTAAAGATGTACAGGTTAGGGTTAGTGTTTATTTATTTATTTATTTATTGAGATTATAGCATGTAGGCCCTTCCGATCATACGCGCCACACTGTCCAGCAACCTCCTATTTAGCCTTAGCCTAATCACAGGACAATTTACAATGACCAATTAACCTGGTGATCGGTACATCTTTGCACTGTGGGTTGAAATTGGAGCACCCGGAGAAAATGTACAAGGTCACAGGGAGAACATACAAACTTCTTACAGACAGCAGTAGGAATTGAACCCAGGTCGCTGGTGCTGTAAAGCATTATGCTAACCACTGCAAATATTACAAACGCTCAGCTGTGGGCATGCTCTGTTGGCTCCAGGAGCATAGTGACACTTGCAAGCTGCCTGCAGCACATCCTGCAACAGGATGTGTTGGTCATTGATGCAACCATGCATTTCACTGTGTGTTTCTATGTACAGGTAACAAGTAAGGATAATCTTCAATATTTGAATCTTTAACTCTGTGAGCTCTATGTCCAAGGCAATTCTCAAGTCACCACTGCCTTGCCAATGAGTTTACTTTGTTATTATCCTACTAGTATTACCATAGTAAACAATGCAGGGAGAAATATAGAGGCATGGGGAACTGATGGTAGACAGACGGAATGATAAATACATTATTATAAGTGTTACATGCTATATGGTGCTGATGCAGGATTTATGTATATTGAACATCTTTCATTGTTCATCCTTTTAGCTGCAATGTTACATAGACAGATTTTTCTTTGGTGCTGATGATCGATGTGCACGATTGTCAGTCTGCGAAAGAGGAAGTTTGGTTTTGTATAATGGCTTGAACTCCAGAGTTAATCCAGTTATTGGGTAACTAACAGGGCTCTGAATGTGCCCTGAACTTGTGAGAAAGACAGAAAATACTGAAAAGCACTCAGAAGGTCAGACAACATCTGCAGAAAGAGAAAGATTTAATGTATCATGATCATTCATCCGAATTGAACTTTACCAATATCCAACTTAACTCTTGCATATGAAGTGTTGCTACATATGGGCCTCTGTGGCTCTGTCATCACCAATTAATTGGACTCTGACAACTCCTGTAAGGAGTTTTACGTTCTCCCCGTGACTGCGTGGCTTTCCTTCGTGTTCTCCGGTTTCCTCCCACGGTTCCTCCAAGACATACTGGTTAGTAGGTTAACTGATCATCGTAAATTATCTTGTGATTAAGCAAGAGTTAAATTGTGGGTTGCTGGGTGGTGCGACTTGAATTGAAGGTCTACTCCATGCAGCGGCTCAATAAATAAATAACTAAATAAATCTCATGCTTGTTGCAATCACACTTTATTTACTTGTGCACAGGGAGAACAGTCCAGCCCCATCACAAAACTGCTCTGAAGTTTGAGCAAAGAAATGCTCATTTTATTCTGAAATTGATTAGCTGGGTATAAATATCAATCCATTAGAAATTTTGTTCTCTTCTGAATTCTATTATTTGCATACTACAATACCAATCATGATATATATTTCAGATATTTATAGCCAATTAAATTTAGTTCTCAAGAATATTTGAGAATTATTAAAATAACTGTCCAATAGAAAGTGTTGCCATTGAATTCTTTGTTTGCATATTTATCTTTTCTTGGTAGCTTGGTGAGCTTGGTTCACAGGCTTGACTAGAAAGGCTGTACAAAGAAGAGTGAGGCATTAAAAATTATGGTAAATTTGAATGACTGCACTATGTCTGCATACTGTTTCTGTCAGCTTACCAACTTGACTCAACATCTCATATTCTACCTGGGTAGCTTGCAACCTGATGACAACGATATCATTTTGCTTGACTTCGGTAGCTTCTCCATCTCCCCCTTCACTCTTTTTCCATTCTCTATTCTGTCTCCTCTCTTACTCCTTTTCTTCTGCTCGTCTGCCTATCACCTTCCTCTGGTGCCTCTCCTCCTTCCCTTTCTCCTAAAGTGCATTGTCCTCTTCTACCCAGTTATTTATTTATCAGCTCTTTAACTCTTCCACCTATCAGCTCCAAGCTTCTAGGTTCATATCACCCTTCACCTGGCTTCAGCTATCACCTGCTAGCTTGTACTCATTTTACTTCTCCCACCTTCTGATCCTGGCTTCCCTCACTGTCTTTTCCAGTCCCAATGGAGAGCCTTGGCTTGAAACATCAATTGCTTCTTCCTCTCCATAGATGCTACTGGACCTGCTTTCAGCAACACAAGCAAAATCCAACATCTTCTGTGTGTTCCTCAGGACTTCCAACATTTGCAAATTCTTGTGTACTAATCATTTTGACTCTTGCTTTACTGAGCTTTCACACCTGGAAAAGACAGGTCTGAACTTAGTTCTGTCAGCACACTATTTTAATCCTTGCCTTGCTGTATTTTCCACTGCTGAATGGGCAATACGTCTTCCTCTGAATCAGCAGGCTGGCAGCTTAATAGTTACACTGTGCTTTGAAGCTTATGCTGAAGCCCCAGTGCAATACAAAGGAACCCTTCCATGCACAAAGCACTGAATTTGAAATTAGGTATTAATGTCTGGTCTGCTTTCCCATGTAAGTATATTTCATTTACTCTTCTCTGAGAATCATCACCTTTCTGTGATGGAGAGTCTTGTCAGTTCCTGAGCCCCAAGAGTGACGACGTCTGGAGTTTATCCATCTGGCACTTAGCTCTAGGTAGGGTCACTGATGGTGAAGAAAGGGAGGTTCCAGACAAAGAGTGATCCAACCAAGTCCTCAGTGGTGGAGCTGGCGGAAGGTGATGACTCATCCTCATCACAATGACGGTAAAGCTGGGGAAGGCTGCAGCAGTGAGGGGTCTCCAGTCATCTTGTACTCCATGCCACTGCACCATGACGTCGATCTGTCAAGGACTGTGTGAAGGCTGTCCGTGCATCAGGGTCTTCACATTAAACAAAATCATGCACAGAAGTTTTCCATTAAGAGAATCTATCTGGTTATGCAGATCCCCTGTCACCTGATGACCCACCAACAGACTTACTCAACTTGAGTGCTAGCACAATTTCATTTAGTGTTTGTTTCAAATGAGATTGGAATCCTAACCCAATTTATCCCTCCCTGTACATCACAATGACAGATTATTTGGTGGTTATCTCATCATCGTTGTGGGAACTTAATGCATGGAAAACGGCAACCCTTTTGTTACATTACAACAATTGTTATACTCCAAAATCACCAGCTGTGACGTGCTTTTAGAAGTGAATGGTACCATATGAATGCAAATACAGTACTTCATTCTTAGAAATTATAACATGAAACTAAATACACAAGTGATTGAAATCCAGAGTAAAGCACATAAAATTCTGTAGGAACAAATAGTCGAGGTTTTGGTCTGAAGACCTTTCATCAGGATCGGAAAGGAAGGGAGAAGAAGCCAGACAAATGGCTTCTTCTCCCTTCTTTTCTAGTATTGATGTAGGGTCCCAGCCCAAAACTTTGACTGTTTATTCTTCTCCACAGATACTGCCTGACCTGCTGAATTCCTCCTGCATTTTGTGTGTATGAACCTGAAACTAATCCTATTTTTTTGCTTTGTCCCCACAGCCTTCAAATAGCTCAAGCATTTATTCAATTAATTTTTGAAAGTTAATCAAGAATTATCTTTTCGGCTGTGTTTCACATGACTAGAACAGCTGTAGTAGAAACTGCCAGGTTTCCACAGTTAGTGGTTTCAGTGGTTTCTATAACAAACAGCCAGTTCACAAGTCCAGCATTAAAGTTGAACAACAAGAGGGAAATCCACCTCATCAGAACAAAACTAAAACTCATAGCAAGAAAGTTTTGCAATACGTCAGGCGGAAGTCAACAGACTCTGCACTTCATTGCTCCAAAGCTTACAAAACCACCATCTGTCAGAAAGCAGCTATAACATTTTGTTAGTGTGATATATGACACTGTTTTGATAATATTGACAGATGAGGCATGCAATGTTGAAGAGTATGTACTGTACACTCAGTAGCCACTTTATGAGGTACAGGGGGTACCTAATAAAGTGGCAACTGAATGTATTTCTGTATGTTCATGGTCTTTTACTGCTGTAGTCCTTCCAATTCAAAGTTAAAGGTATTGTGCATTCAGAGTCGCTCTTCTGCAAACCACTGTTGCAGCCCATGGTTACTTAAGTTACTGTCACCTTCCTGACAGTTTGAATCAGTCTGGGCATTCTCCTCTGACCCCTCTCATTAACAAGGCAATTTTGTCCACAGAAATGCCACTCACTGGATGTTTTTTGTTCCTCACACCATTTTCTGCAATCTCTAGAGGCTGTTGTGCAAGAAAATCTTAGCAGATCAGCCGTTTCTAAGATACTCTATCTACCCTGTCTGGCAACAACAATCATTCCATGTTCAAAGTCACTTAGATCACATGTCTCCCCATTCTGACGTTTGGTCTGAACAATAGCTGAACCTCTTGATTATGTCTGCATGCTTGTATGCACTGAGTTGCAGCCACATGATTGGCTGATTAGATATTTAACCATATAGCCATATAACAATTACAGCACGGAAACAGGCCATCTCAGCCCTTCTAGTCTGTGCCGAACTCTTACTCTCACCTAGTCTCACTGACCTGCACTCAGCCCATAACCCTCCATTCCTGTCCTGTCCAATTTGCATTAATGAGCACTTGTACAGGTGTACTGTACCTAATAAAGTGGCCGCTGTGTGCTCATCTTTATTCTTGGTGATTTGTAGGTATGACAACATTTAGATGTGAGAGCTCATACTCTCTCCAGACTGCAGGTTCAAATCCCACTCCATAATATCATAAGATACCGGAGAAGAATTAGTCCATTCAGCCCATTGTGTCTGCTCTGCCATTTCATCATGGCTGATTTATTACCCTTCTCAACCCCATTCTCCTACCTTCTCCCCATAACTTTTGATGCCTTTACTAATCAGGAACCTATCAGCCTCCTTTTTAAAATGTACCCATTCATAGGGCCTCCACTGCTTTCTGTGGCAATGAATTCCACAGATTCAACTCCCACTGACTACAGAAACTCCTCATCTCTGTTCTAAAGGGATGATGTTTTATTCAGAGGCTAAGTCCTCTGATTCTAGACTCCCCTATTATAGGAAATTTCCTCCCCATATGCAATCTATCTAGCCCTTCCAATATTTGATAGGTCTCAGTCAGGTCCTCCCTCATTCTACTAAGATTCATCAAACACTCCTCCCACCTTCCCCTTTTCATTCCCAGGATCATTCCTATGCATCTCCTCTGGACCCACTCCAATGGCCTCACACTAACGAACATCATTGTAAAGTACCTTGAATTTGTACGACAGTGTTTCTACGAAGAGTAGTCAATAAACATGTTATTATTAATATTAGAATTTACAGAGAATGGTGTGAAAAACAAAAAAAAATCCAGCGAGTAGCAGTTCTGTGAATGACAATGCCTTGTTAATCATGTACATATCCAAATTTTTAATTTAAATTTTATTGTACCTGACTCAAACCCTTCTTCTGCCAGCTTATTCTATGTAAGTGGCACCCTCGGCATCAAGAAATTAAACCTCAAGGTGGATGTGTTCATCTGTAAGGCTAATTAGCACCTCCACCCACCTCAGCTTTATCATTTCCTGTCAGTCACCTTATGTTCAGGTACTCCTTTCACTTTATGGAGATAGAGTACTGTGCAAAAGTCTTGGACATTCCAGCTATATATATATATATGTATCTAAGACTTTTGCACGGTATTATATTGTCAATATGGAGCGGAGAACGAGTTTGTAAATCTGGCAGGAGCAAAGGATGTTGGAAGTGGCGAGGCCGATGCGCCGTGGGAGGGGTGTGAGACAGGTGGTAGAGGAGTGCCGGGGATGGGTGGTGGTTCTGCTGCAGACTCACCTAGCCCTGAGACAACAAGCAAGGTCATTTGATTCCAAACAATTTATTGATCATTACAGAATCTCTCCCTCTTGCTTCCCACTTCCTCCACTCTCTCATCCTTTTTTCCCAAACATGATTCTCCTTTTTTTACTGCCTTCCCACTCGCAGTCCACAGAAGAGACCATTTTCATAATCAGGTTTATCATCACTCACATATGTCTTAGGCACCACAGACAGACACATACACACACACACACACACACACACACACACACACACACACACACACACACACATACACACACGTGTATAGATATATAGATACAGGTATATAGATATGCCTCAGATTTTTGTCCTGCTTGCCCTTTGCCTCTTTGGAATTCGACATAGTGAATCAATAATCTCTGCAATAAAGGTAGTATAAATAAGCCAGTTCTAAAATCTGCAGGCCAGTCATCACAAACTCCATGTTGTCTACACTACTGGCATCAGAAACTGGAAAAGAAATGTGTTTGCATACATTGTGAAATATACTTAACATGCCAATGAGGTAGAGAGTGAAAACCTTTTGTGCACAGTTTAAATTCCTCTGTGCACCAGTAGCAACAGATGAGTGTGTGTGCATACGCACATGCCTTGATATCCAATACACCTTTAGACTCTGGGAGGAAAGCAGAGGACCCAGAGAAAACCCATGTGCTCTCTCCACGAGAAGGATGTACAGAGGATGTTGGGATTAAACTCCAAAATCCGACACCCTGAGTTGTAATATCACTGTGCTAACCACATCACTACCATGGCACCCTACAATATACTATTTTGTGGGCCAAGAAGCCTATTCCTGTTCTGTGGTGTTCTATGCCCCATGTTCTACACACAGTGTCCACTGTACTAGGGATACCTGCTCGTTAATACTAGTATCTATCCAGCCAATCATGTGGCAGCAACTCTATGCACAAAAACATGCAAACGTAGTCAAGAGGTTCAGTTGTTGTTCAGCATGGTTAAGAAATGTGACCTAAGTGACTTTGACCATGTTGGTGCCAGGTGGGGTTGTTAGAGTATCTCAGAAACAGCTGATCTACTGGGATTTTCCTGCAGAACAGTCTCCAGAGTTTACAAGGAAGGGTGCAACAAAACAAAAAAAATCTGGCCGACGGCAGTCCTGTGGGCAAAAACAACTTATGAATAAGAGAGGTTAGAGAAGAAAGGCCAGACTGGTTCAAGCTGACAGGTAGTAACTCAAATAATCATCTGTTACAACAGAGGTGTGCAAAAGAGCATTTCTGAATGCGCAGCACATCGAAATTCGAAGTAGATGGGCTAAAGCAGCAGAAGGTCACAAGCGTACACTTAGTACCTGCTTTGTTAGACACATCCTGTACCTAATAAAGTGGCCACTGAGTGCACTATTCAGAATGAACTAAAAAACCTAATGTGGGACAAACAAGGACAAATTGAATGTTAAAAAAAATTAAAAAGAATGCCAACAACATGAGAAAGAACCATAGCAAATCCAATTTCAGACTTCTGTTTCAAGAACAAAGCAATTTTCTTTGGATTTGATTAAAAAAAACATCAAATTCATATTTAGAAAAGCCACGCTCTACACAAGAATAAATCATGCCATTTAAAGCTACTACACATTCTATTCAGAGACTGCTTAGAAATAAGTATGTGTCTTCACCTAGACATAAATTACCCTTTGATTCAGAAAATGAATAATTGTCCTATGCTGATATAACCAGCCAAAATCCTTCTGTAATAAATATTTGCACTGAATTCTCATATCTTCGTAATTAGTTAATACCAATGCAGTATCCAGTTTATACTGCATTAATTAATGGAATCTCAATGCAGGTACAAGTGACCGATAACCCTTTACTGCATACTGAATGAATTATTCGAATTGGCAATCGTGTTGTAGCTTCCTTTAAGCAACAAGATCTTGGGGCTGGAAAGAAGGCAAGAGTTATGGTGTGGGGACGCAATTTGAGCATTCCCTTTCAAAGTTTCACTTCTCAAGCACTATCAATCTTCAGACCATGACGCTTAGGGATTTTGCTAAGATGATTTTGTTTCTGTCATTCATTTTTTGAGTTTCTTTCCCGTTTCTTTGATGTCTGCTAAGAGTAAGAATTAGGTTGCATACTGTATACATTCTCTGATATTAAATTGAACCATTCAACCATTGAACTATTGAATGTTTGAGCTATCGTAACTATCTGTGCTGTGTGACTGTATGTACTGTGTTTTGCATGTTGGCCTCAGAGGAACGATGTTTTGTTTAGCTGAATACATGTGTATCATTGAATGACAATTAAACTTGAACTTGAGGACGATCACTTTGCAAAAGATGCAAATGGCTTCAGCTTGAATCATTATAACTAATTAAATCACCTTCTGCAAAATTTATGCCAAAATTGGGTGAATCATAACATCAAAAAAACAGCACAGCTGAATAGAAGTTCTATTAAATTTACTTCCACTTATTTAGAGCAGAGCTTCCAAACCTGGGGTTCACTGACCGCTGGGTTAATGGTAGGGGTCAATGGTATAAAAAAGTTTGGAACCCATGATTTAGAGATCCAGCATGAAACAGGCCTTTCTGGCTTGGCAAGTGTGCACTGCCCAATTATACCCACATAACCAATTAACCTACTAACACATATGTCTTTGGAATAAGGGAGGAAACTGGAGCACCCGGAGAAAGAAAACATGTGGTTATGGAATAGTGACCAAACACTTTACAAACAGGGGAGGAAATTCAGCTTGAGCTTCTGGTGCTGTAATAGTGTTATGTTAACCACTGTGCCAACCTTTGTGAAGTTGTGCATTTGGATTTTCAGAAGGCCTTTGACAAGTTGCTACATGTGAGGATGCTTAACAATTTAAGAGCCCAGGATATAATAGGAAGGATACTGGCATTGATAAATCAGTGGCTGATTGACAGGAGGCAAAGTGTGAGATGGAGATTTGAACAGAAATGAGGAGGAATTTCTTTAGTCAGGGATGGTGAATCTATGGAATTCATTGTCATAGACAGCTTTTGAAGCCAAGTCACTGAGTATGTTTCAAGTAGAGCTTGTTAGGTTTTTGATTCATGAGGACATCAAAGATTACGGAGAGAAGTCGGGAGAATGGGGTTGAGAGGAAAATAAATCAACCATAATTGAATGGTGGAGCAGACTTGATGGGCTGAATGGCCAATTCTATTCCTACTGTATGCCTTATAATCCAAACAGCAACAGGAGAAGAAGAAATAAGATTATTATTTCAAGACAAAGATAATTTGTTAGAACCAGATCAGAAATGATTTGAAACACTCTCTCCACAAATATTTTCTGACTTGTTGAGTATTTCCAGTACTTTCTGCATTTATTACAGAGTCATATCATTAATAAACTTTTGATTTACAAGAATGGGTATAAGTTGATTCAGTGTGGGCTTGAGCGTGGAAGAAAATGATTTCTACAACGCAAATGAAGATTTGCTCATCGCTTCAGTTAACATATTGACAACACTGCAATGAATAAATACACTAAGATTGTAGCCAAATTGTAGACAATCTTCTTCATTAGTATCTGTTATTGCTATTGGTATTGGTTTGTTATTGTCAAATGTACTTCGATTCACTGAAAAGTCTGTTTTGCATTCTGTTCATACAAATCACATCATTACACAGTGTGTTGAGGTAGAAAAAAGACAAAACAATAACAACGCAGAATAATGTGTAAAAGCTACAAAGTGCAGTGCAGGTAAACAATTAAATTCAAACAATTAAAGTAAATGCAGGTAAAAAAAATCAAACACAATCATAACGAGATAGTTTGTGAGGTCAAGTATCTATTTTATCACATAGAGAATGATAAGAAAACGATAGAAGCTGTCCTTGAACATGCTTTCAGGATTTTTGACACTAGGCATAGAGCACAGAAACAGGCCCTTTGGCCTCTCCAGTCTGTGCTGAACCATTTAAACCACCTGCTCTCCTCGACCATAGACCTCCATACTCTACCATCCACGTACTTATCCAAACTTCTATTAAATGCTGAAATTAAATCACTCTGCCACTTGTGCTGGCAACTCATTCCACACTCCTACAACCCTCTGAGTGAAGAAGTTACCTCTCATGTTCCCCTCAAACATTTTATCTTTTACCCTTAACCCATGACATCTGGATGCAGTCTCACCCAACCTTAGTGGGATAAAGATTGTTTGCACTTACCCTAGGTCTATCCTCATAATTTTCTATACCTCTATCAAATTTCCCCTCAAACTTCAATGTTCTAGGGAATGAAGCTCTAACCTACTCAATCTTTCCTTGCAACTCCAGTCCAGGCAGCATCCTCGTAAATTTTTATCTCTACTCTTTCAATCTTCTTTACAATTTTCTCGTAGGTAAGTGACCAAAACTAGACACAATTCTGTAAATTATGCTCACCAATATCATATATAACTTCGACATAACATCCCATCTACTGTACTTATAAGTACTAGTGGGTACGTATGGTGGGTAATAAAATGGATGAGTTCACGGCGCTAGCCAGGCATCAGAGAACATTTCGGGAGTACAGTGTTATGTGTTTCACTGGAACGGGGCTGCACGAGGACATACTCGATCAAAGCGTTTCCATGAACGGCTTACAGACCGTTCCGGCTGACTGGAAGTGCACTGAGAGCGGTAAGCGTAAAGGAGTTGGGTGCTTACTGTTCTGGTTAACAACGGATGGTGCAATCTGGGTCATATTACGATCGAGGAACGTGTTTGTAGACCGGATATTGAACTTTTTACTGTTGGACGCCAGCCATATTCCACCGAAATACAACACTGGGCGGCACGGGAGGTCGTTCCTGCCTGTGGCCATCGAACTTGCAGCTCCTCCCGTGGAGGGTCAGACACCGTGAGCCAATAGACTGGTCCTGGACTTATTTTCCATCTGGCATAGTTTGCATTTTGTTGTTTAATTGCTTATGGTTTTTGTATTGCTATATTTATGCTCTATTCTTGGTTGGTGCGGCTGTAACGAAACCCAATTTCCCTCGGGATCAATAAAGTATATCTATCTATCTATCTATCTAGTATAAGTACATATTTAATGCTAAACATAAATTCATTCCGGTATCACAATACCATGGGAGAAAGGATGCGAGGAGGCTCACAAGAGAAAGGCCCTGAAGTACCAGTCCTTAGTCCAGAAGTGCAGGAACAAAGAATGGCAGAAATGGCTATTCCCCATGGAGATCGGCTACAGAGGGTTAGAACCATAGAACCATAGAAACTACAGCACAGAAACAGGCCTTTTGGCCCTTCTTGGCTGTGCCGAACCATTTTCTGCCTAGTCCCACTGACCTGCAAACGGACCATATCCCTCCATACACCTCCCATCCATGTATCTGTCCAATTTATTCTTAAATGTTAATAAAGAACCCGCATTTACTACCTCATCTGGCAGCTCATTCCATACTCCCACCACTCTCTGTGTGAAGAAGCCCCCCTAATGTTCCCTTTAAACTTTTCTCCCCTCACCCTTAACCCATGTCCTCTGATTTTTTTTCTCCCCTTGCCTCAGTGGAAAAAGCCTGCTTGCATTCACTCTATCTATACCCATCATAATTTTATATACCTCTATCAAATCTCCCCTCATTCTTCTACGCTTCAGGGAATAAAGTCCCAACCTATTCAACCTTTCTCTGTAACTGAGTTTCTCAAGTCCTGGCAACATCCTTGTAAACCTTCTCTGCACTCTTTCAACCTCATTTATATCCTTCCTGTAATTTGGTGACCAAAACTGAACACAATACTCCAGATTCGGCCTCACCAATGCCTTATACAACCTCATCATAATATTCCAGCTCTTATACTCAATACTTTGATTAATAAAGGCCAATGTACCAAAAGCTCTCTTTA
Organism: Mobula birostris; assembly: GCF_030028105.1. Taxonomy (NCBI): domain Eukaryota; kingdom Metazoa; phylum Chordata; class Chondrichthyes; order Myliobatiformes; family Myliobatidae; genus Mobula; species Mobula birostris. The sequence goes on along the minus strand of NC_092376.1, from coordinate 186,820,966 downwards.
CGACCCTATCTACTTGTGACGACACCTTTAGGGAATTTTGTATCTGTATTCCCAGATCCCTCTGTTCTACTGCACTCCTCAGTGCCTTACTATTAACCCTGTATGTTCTACCTTGGTTTGTCCTTCCAACGTGCAATACCTCACATTTGTCTGTATTAAACTCCATCTGCCATTTTTCAGCCAATTTTTCCAGCTGGTCCAAGTCCCTCTGCAGGCTCTGAAAACCTTCCTCACTGTCTACTACACCTCCAATCATTGTATCATCAGCAAACTTGCTGATCCAATTTACCACATTATCATCCAGATTATTGATATAGATGACAAATAACAATGGACCCAGCACTGATCCCTGTGGCACACCACTAGTCACAGGCCTCCACTCACAGAAGCAATTCTCTACCACCACTCTTTGGCTTCTTCCATTGAGCCAATGTCTAATCCAATTTACCACCTCTCCATGTATGCCTGGCGACTGAATTTTCCTAACCAACCTCCCATGCGGGACCTTGTCAAAGGCCTTACTGAAATCCATGCAGACAATATCCACTGCCTTCCCTTCATCCACTTTCCTGGTAACCTCCTCGAAAAACTCCAATAGATTGGTCAAACATGACCTACCACGCACAAAGCCATGTTGACTCTCCCTAATAAGTCCCTGTCTATCCAAATGCTTGTAGATTCTGTCTTAGTACTCCCTCCAATAACTTACCTACTACCGACGTTAAACTCACCGCCCTATAATTTCCCGGATTACTTTTCAATCCTTTTTTAAACAACGGAACAACATGAGCCACTCTCCAATCCTCCGGCACTTCACCCGTAGACAGCGACATTTTAAATATTTCTGCCAGGCCCCCGCAATTTCAACACTAGTCTCCTTCAAGGTCCGAGGGAACACTCTGTCAGGTCCCGGGGATTTATCCACTTTAATTTTCCTCAAGACAGCAAGCACCTCCTCCTTTTCAATCTGTACAGTTTCCATGATCTCACCACTTGATTCCCTCAATTCCATAGACTTCATGCCAGTTTCCTTAGTAAATACAGGCGCAAAAAACCTATTTAAGATCTCCCCCATTTCCTTCGGTTCTGCATATAGCCGACCACTCTGATCTTCAAGAGGACCAATTTTATCCCTTACAATCCTTTTGCTCTTAATATACCTGTGCAAGCTCTTTGAGTTATCCTTCTGCCAGGCAAGGTCAGCATGGAAGTTGCTGTCTGCGCTGGGCCTTGATGAAAAGAGCAAGAACCAAACAGGTTGCAGGATGGGGGAGGAAGCAGACAAAGCCTCTTGCTGGATGAGCAGCAGGTGAAGAGAGCAGAGCTGGAAGTCAGGAACAGATGGGCAGTGACTTGACCACCACTGCTGACGCGCCAACTGCATAGTGTAGAGGTGAAGGGTTGAAATGCTCTATGAAGGTTGGGCACCACCTGATGACATCTGTTCCTGGCCAAAGGCTACGATTACCTCATCAGGTAACTGAAGAGAGCATCCTGGTATATCATGCAATATAAATTACTGAGACAAGTGATCCATTATATCAGGGAACCCCAACCTTTTTTGCACTGCGGACCGATTTAATATTGACAATATTCCTGCGGACCGGCCAACCCGGCGAGGGGGCCGGTGTGGTGGTAGGGTTGCCAACGGATGAAAGTAGTAGTCAAATACGTTGTGTTTACCCAGAGAAAGACTACAATGACCATGAAGCCTTGCGCGGGCACCAGTGCGCATGCATGTGCCTGCCAATTTTTTTTCTGCAAATGGTTTTTGGCAATTCTGTTTGGGGGGGGGGTGTTAATCATGACCGGAATATAGGTGATAAGTGGTTAATACACTCAATTTCATTTCTAAAAGGGTTTATCTAACAAATTTAATATTAAACACACAGCACATATTTTCCTTGCATGAATACAGTGATAAGTCAATTATCAGGAGAGGACAGGGGAGCTTGAAGTAAGTTTTGAATGAACTTCCAGTAGAAGAGGCAGAAGCAGATTCGATATTATCATTTAAAGAAAAATTGGATAAGTATATGGACAGGAAAGGAATGGAGAGTTATGGGCTGAGTGCAAGTCGGTGGGACTAGGTAAGAGTAGCGTTCGGCACTGACTAGAAGGGCAGAGATCACCTGTTTCCATGCTGTATTGTTATATGGTTATATAAGTAAGTCAATAGCATCATAACATTTTAAGTAACGTTTGGATATTAAACACAGCACATATTTTCCCCGTATGAACATATAAAATCATTGCAACACACTAATATCGCTGAATCAGTGGGAGCCCTGGGCTTGTTCCTTGCAACAACACGGTGATGGGAGACAGTGATACTCGAAGGAGGTTCCTTATGTCCAGTCTATTCCACAATTTAGTTTTTGTTGCATTCATTGCAGAGACATGTTGGAAATTGAAGCAACGTTTTCAGTGCTTTTGTGGCTATCTCAGGATATTTAGCCTTGACTTTGATCCAGAATGCCAGCAGAGATGTTATATCAAACATACTTTTCAACCCGCCGGCATTTGCAAGCTTCAGGAGTTGATCTCCTTCCTGCGCTGACATTGATGATGCACGGGTCATGACCTTGCATGCGTAATGGCTCATCAGTGAGTGACAGGGAATGAGGAAAGGTGCAGCTGACTCATATCGCCAAATCATATCGTTTCTTCGCGCCCAGTACCGATCTGCGGCCCAGTGGTTGGGGACCGCTGCATTATATAATTGCAATAACTTCATAGCATCAAGGTGATTAATTCTCAGAATAGCTTTTGTAACATTATTTATATCCTTGTAATGTACTGTACACATAGTGGTTAGTTTATTAGGTGCACCTGTACACCTGCTCATTAATGCAAATATCTAATCAGCCAATCATGTGGCAGCAACTCAATGCATAAAAAATATGCGGACATGGTCAAGAAGTTCAAATGTTGCACAGACCAAACATCAAAATGGGGAAGAGATGTGATCTAATTGACTTTGACCATGGAATGCTTTTTGGTGCTAGACGGAGTGTTTTAAGCATCTCAGAAAATGTTGATCTCCTAACATTTTCACGCACAACAGTTTCTAGAATTTACAGAAAATGGAGAAACAAAAGCATTAAATGAACAGCAGTTCTGTAGATGAAAACGTCCTGTTGGGGGGTGGGGGGCTGTGGGGGGGGGGTGGTAGCCAGAGGAGAATGGCCAAAGTGGTTCAAGCTGACGGGAAAGTGAAAGTAACTCTAATTACGATTACAGCACTGGAGTGCAGGAGAGTACCCTTGAATGCACAATACATCGAACCTTGAATTGGATGGGCTACAGCAACAGATAACCATAAACATACCCTCAGTGACCACCTTACTAGGTACAGGATGTACCTAATAAAGAGGCCACTGAATTTATATAAGCTGGCCAGCACCACGAGATAAAAATACCATTAAAAAATTGTTTTTCAAATGGTTGATTTCTATGGAGTTGACATAGCTAGGAGGAAATCTCAGTCACTGCCTGGGGTATTAGAGTATCTGCAGAACACTAACAGCAACCTAAACATCTAAATGGACACAGGAGGTTTAAGTCATTCTGTGTTCTGCCAGATGACAGGTTTGTGATGATAAGCATCTTAGATAATAACAACAAACACCAGACAAACTCAGCATGCCTTGTAGTGACCCCATGACAAAAATGCCCACTCAGGTAGACGCCATCGATAGTACTAATCTACTCCTATTTCCATCAAATGCCTGGATGCCTGGGCTGGTTGAAGTTGTTCATTTTGACAGGCCTTTGTACTTGGCATTCTAGTTATCCTTTTTTCTCACAATGCCTCAGCCTTCTCTGCCTTACTCACTTATGTTATTCTTTATTTATTGAGTGACACACTGCCAAATAAGCCCTCTGGCCCTTCAAGCCACACTGCCGTGGCAACCCCACACCAGGATTAATTCTAACCTAATCATGGACAATTACAATGACCAATTGATCTATCTGGTATGTCTTTGGATTGTGGCAGGCAAACAGAGTACTTGGGGCAAACCTACTCATTCCATGGGGAGGACATGCAGACTCCTTCCTGATGACATCAGAATTGAACTACGAATTGCGGAATGCCCTGACCGGTAATAGCATTGTGATACCGCTTAAACGCGGGGAATTCTGCAGATACTGGAAATTCAAGCAACACACATCAAAGTTGCCGGTGAACGCAGCAGGCCAGGCAGCAACTTTGTTGTGATACTGCTAATACTTTTACTCCATTCACTCTATCATGTCTGTGCCAGCTCTTGTTGATATTTGAGGCATGCCTACAATTATCTATTTCCCCGTAACCGATTCTGTCCCACAAGGCACAAACTCCTCACTAATTGTCCTGCCATCCTTTTCAGACTGGGATAACTCACAGCAGCAAATCAACATATTCTGAAATATTGGGGGAACCAAAGGGTCCAGTGAGTCCCACCACCATCAAATTCAAGAACAACAACTTCCCTTCAATTATGTGATTCTGGAGCGAACCTGCAAACCATAATCACTACCTTATAAATGAGAGAAAATCTGCAGATGCTGAAAATCCAAACAACACACACAAAATGCTGAAGGAGCTCAACAGGCCAGGCAGCATCTATGGAAAAAAAAAAAGTGCACTTGAAGTTATGGGCCAAAACCCTTTGGCAGGACTGGAGAGAAAAATGCTGAGGAGTAGATTTAAAAGGTGCGGAGAGGGGAGAGAGGAAAAACACCAGGTGATAGGTGAAACTTGGAGGGGGAGGGATAAAAGTAATGAGCTGGGAAGTTGAGACATACCACGTTCTGGCAGACAGAGTGTAGGTGCTCAGCGAAGTGGTCTACCAATCTACGTTGGGTCTCACAGATATACAGGTGGCCACACTGAGAGCACCAAGCACAGTAAATGACCTCAACGGTCTCACAGGTGAAGTGTCTAATCACCTGGAAGGACCGTTTGGGGCCCTGAATGGCTGTGAGGGAGGAGGTGCAGGGGCAGATGTAGCAATTGTTCCGCTTGCAAGGATAAGTGCCAAGAGGGAAATCAGTGGGGAGGGACGAATGAGCAAGGGATTTGCATAGGGAGTGATCCCTGCGGAAAACAAGAAGTGGGGTGGGAGGGAAAGATGTGCTTGGTGGTGAGGTCCTGTTGGAGGAGGCAGAAGCTTTGGAGAATTATGTGCTGGACGCAGAGGCTGGTGGGATAGTAGGTGAGGATAAGAGGAACCTTATCCCTGGGAGGGTGGTGGGAAGAGATGTGGTTGAGGGCAGCGTTGATGGTGGAGGACATCTCCTTCATCCTAAAATGAAAAGCTTCATCCTGAGAGCGGATGCAGCAGAGATGAAGGAATGGAGAGAAGGGGATGGCATTTTTACAAGTAGCAGGGTGGGATGAGCTGTAGTCCAGGTAGCTGTGAGAGTCCATGGGTTTGTAATAGACAACAGCGGATAAGCTGTCTCTGGAGATAGAGATAGATCGAGAAAGGGAAGGGAGGTGTCAGAAATGGACCAGGTGAATTTGAGGGCTGCATGGATGAAAGTAATCATGGAAAATGAAAAACAGAAAAAGCCCACTCATAACTCAATGCCTATGTCATCTCGAGATCCACAACAGAGTTACATTTTTTTTGTTTTGCTCAGCATAACAAAACTTTCAATTTCCCGTCACATTTACATTTCTTCCCCTCACAGATATCAGCTATCAGAACACTTCCATCAAAGTATAGACATCACGACCACATCCTATACAAAAGCCCTTATTAGTGTAGCAGACAGGTTTATGTCCTGATATTGTAGAAAGGTTGCCATGTTTTATGAAAACTATTTGTTTTTAAGTGTACCATACATGTTAAAAAGTCCAAAGGATTGTATTCCATGATTAATTTATGCCAACCAGGAAGTCCAGGGGCCATATCGGATATCCACAAAGTAAAATGTTCTTCCTCGCTCAAAAGTCAGACTGTTAAAAAGTTTTTTCTGATGTGCATTAATAATACAACTGCTGGGTAAGCCCAAGAGAAAAGACACTGGATCCAGTTCAAGCTCCATCTTCAGAATCTTTTCCATTTCACCCAAAATAACACTCGAGTATGCCTGAAGTTTGGGACAAGTCCAAAAACAATGGGTGAGAGTTCCAATATTTCCTTTACACTTAGAACACATTGGAGAAACACCCATCTTAAGTTTCGAGAGACGATCTGGAGTCAAATGGGCTCTTTGCAGAATTTTGAGTTACAATGTTTTAGTTCTATTACAAACTGAAATTTTCTTTACATTATCACAGATGTCTTCCCATGTTTCAGCTGTAATTTCTGCTCCCAGCTAAAGTTACAAACTTTAATCCAATTTTCAACATTTGCTTGCTTATCTTCTGATCCAAAATACACAATGCAAGTTTAATCTTTTCAGTTTCGTCAGAGCGATGCCTCAAAAATGTGGCATCCATCATTAAGGACCCTATCTCACAGGACATGTCTTCTTCTCATTGTTATCATCAAGGAATAGGTACAGGAGCCTGAAGACACACACTCAACATTTCAGGAACAGCTTCTTCCCACCCTCACCCCCCTCCATCAGATTTCTGAATGGCCAATGAACCTAAGAGCGCTAGTTCAGTATTTTTCTCCTCTCTTTTTGCACTGCTGATTTGGATTAATTTTCTCTTTTTATATAGTATATACTGTAATTCGTATTGCAATTCACCGCTTTTATTATTATGTATTGCAGTGTACTCCTACTGCATGAGAACACATTTCACAACATCTCAGTGATATTCAACCTGATTCTTTATCTATAACCCTCATGATTCTGATTCTACTCTAAAACTAACCTCAAATTACTTGGTTCTTGAACCAAACTACACAACCCTCATCTTGACCATACATAGCAACACTAGGAACACTTTGACCTCTTTACACCACAATGGATTCTTCTTGTTTAAAATGTGTTATTCATTAATAATTTTGTATAATTTATGTTTATTATGCTTCTCCTGTGAATACAGCTTATCTTCGTGCCTGTGGCGCTGCTGCAAGTAAGTTTATAGAGTACAGCATAGGAACAGGTCCTTCAGCCCACAGTGTTGTGATGAACCAATTAAACTAGTAATCAAATGTTGAACTAAACTGATCCCTTCTGCCTATATAATGTCCCTATCTTTTTATTTCCTGCACATTCATTTGGTATCTAAGAGCCTTTTCAATACCCCTATAGAATATGGAAGGATATGGACATTGTGTAGGTGGAAGGGATTAGTTTACCTTGCAATCTGATTACTAATTTAGTTGGTTCAGAACAACATTGTGGGCCAAAGGGCCTGATCGTGTACTGTACTGTTCTGTGTTCTATGTTCTGTATAGCAATGTCGAGATGGGGTTCTGCAACTAAGGCTGTTTCACAAAACAAATTGGGTCACATGCACTAACCTTCACTCTTACTTTCCCTTGTGACAGTTTTAGCTAAAGAATCTGTTATGCAAATTACTTATTTAAAAAAATAAATATCTTATTTTTTAAATTACGTGGATAAAAACATAGATGGCTGTGTTAGTAAGTTTACGATGAGACCAAGATTGGTGGAGTTGTGGATAGTGTAGAAGCCTGGCAAAGAAATATAGATCAGTTGCAGATAAGGGCAGAGGCGTGGCAGATGGTGTTTAACCCAGATAAATATGAGGTGTTGCACCTTGATAGTATAAGTTCAAGGAGACAGTACACAGTTAAGGGCAAGACCCTAATATTGTTGCTGAGCAGAGAGATCTTGGGGTAAAAGTTCATAGTTCCTTGAAAATGGCTACACAGGTTGATAGGGTTGTAAAGAAGGCTTATGGAATGCTTACTTTTATTAGCCGAGGCATTCAGTTCAAAAATCGAGAAGCTATTTTGCAACTTTATAGAACTTCTAGTTAGGCTACGTATGGAGTATTGCATATTGTTCTGGTCAGACAGGGAGTACGTTTTTCCCAGGGTTGAAATGTTTAATACCAGAGGGCATGCATTGAAGGTGAGGGGGGGGTAGGTTTAAAGAGGATGTGAGGAGTAAGTTATTTACTCAGAGTGTGGAGGATGCCTAGAATGCACCTCCTGGTATTGTAGTGGAGGCAAATATATTAGAGACTTTTAAGAGACATTTAGGTGGGCACATGAATATGAGGAAGATGGAGGAATATGGGCATTTTGTAGGTAGGAGGGATTAGTTATTGGATTTTTAAGAATTTACTTTTTTGCTGGTTCAGCACAAAATTGAGAGCCGAAGGGCCTGTTCCTGTGCTGTTCTGTTCTGTGCTCCATGTTCTATAAAAAACTGCAGCTAATTGAGGTTTGAAGCAAAAACATCAGCTAAAGCAGAAACTATATTAAGTGTATCGCGGGGGAATAGTAAGCCAGTCAATCAGGCAAATTCTGTGCAAAAGAGGAGTAAAGGCCATACAACAGGCTGTGATCTTCATAAGAGCTTTGAAAAACAATGTAATATTAGAAACCAAAAAGAAAGTGAAGTTGAGAGAATTGAAAAGGGAACTCATATAATGATGGGTATGTGGGTGGAAAGTTAAATGATTTAAGATATTTATTCTGCAGGAATTTAATGAAAGAAAGAGATAAAAGTGAAAATGGAGTCTATAGAAAAGATAATGCATTTGGCGGCTGGGTGGTGGAGTGGAGGTAAATCTTTACCAAAGGAGGTGTAAGGCCCTTTTTCCCTCTACTAGCCTGCAGGTCACCCTTGGGCAAGGTGTAGCACCTGCTTAGCCCCTTGATCAGGGTCATGTGAAGCCATGGGAGCAGGTGGTGGATGGTCATATGAGCAGCTGGTGCATATCACACATCCTGGTTATGCAACCACTGATGCCAGGCAGGCAATCTTTGAAGAGTATTAATAACGACTGGGTTCACCTGTCTTGTAAAGATGCTGCCCGGAAGAAGTCAATGGCAAACCGCTTCTATAGAAAAATTTGCCAAGAACAATCGCGGTCACCATGATCGCCTACTTCATACTACATGGCACATAGTAATGATGATAATGAAAGCATTGGGAGATTTTGAGCTGCTGTGGATGTTCTCCTTTTGCACTAAACCAAGATTTTCATGATGCTTCAGCAAGAGTTTCCAGGACAAGAGGGCACAACTTCAGGATTGAAGGACGTCCATTTAGGACTGAGATGCCGAGAAATTACTTTAGTCAGATGGTGGTAAATCTGTGAAATTTGTTGCCACAAGCGGCTTTGGAAGACAAGACATTGGATGTATTTAAGGCAGAGATAGATAGGTTCTCGATTAGCCAGGGCATCAAAGGGTATGGGGTGAAGGCAGGGGAGTGGAGATGATTGGAAGAATTGGATTGGCCCATGATTGAATGGCGGAGTGGACTTGATGGGCCAAATGGCCTATTCTGCTCCTATATCTTATGGGCTTATGGTCTAAGTGTTATTGGTAGTACTCAGGGCAACGCACACAAAATGCTGGAGGATCTAAGCCGGTCAGGCAGCGTCCGTGGAAGTGAATAAAGAGTAGAGATACTCGTCCAAGAGTGGAAAGAAAGGGGAAAGAGACTGGAAGAAGGTGGTGGGGACGAGGGGGGTGGGGAGGAGGAGGAATACAAACCAAAAGGTGATAAGTGAAGCTGGATGAGGGGGGAGGTAGGTGGGTGGGGGAAAGGTTGAAGAAAGAAGCTGGAAAATGATATATAGAAAACGTAAAGGGTTGAAGATGAAGGAATTTGATAGGAGAGGAGCTTGGACGGTGGAAAAAAGGGAAGTTGGAGGGACACCAGAGGGCGTGATGGGCAGGTAAGGGGAAAGGAAGGGATAAAAGAGGACCTGGAATAGGGAATGAAAGAAAAGAGAGAGAGGAAGGGAGAAAATTACTGGAAGTTAGATGTTCATGCTGTTAGGTTGGAGATTACCCAGACAGAATATGAGAATGGCCTATCGTGGCAGTATGGAGACCATAAACTAACACATATTCAGGATGAGATCTTGTGGAAAATGGTTAATTTTTTAGCACTATTCCTCAAGGGTCAAAGCTAAGACACTTGTTTTTTTTAATACTGTACTGATAAATGACTTGGATATTAGAATCGAACATTTTCTGTAATACCAAAATTGGGAGATAGCGAAGACAAGGAACAATGAAAATCAACTCCACAGGCTGCATACAGTTTAGAAGAATAGACAGAAAAGTAGAAGTAATGAGCTAATATTTATCTTGAGAAGAGATGGGGAGAAGTCATGTAGATTCATAGAATGGTTCCAATATACATGCACGAGCAAAAAGACCCTGGGTGTACGTGCACAGCTCATTGAAATGGCCAGATATATTGATAGAAAAATTAAAGCATATGGGATCATGCATTTAGTCATAGAATTCTCGAGTTATAGAGCATGAATCCGGGCCCTTCTGTCCAACTTTAAAGAGAGCAAATCTGCCCAATAGCTGCTGGTAAACATTTATCTATGTGTAATTGAGAGGATACTGATCTTCTACATGACAGTAAGGTACACAAGGTGTAACTAGATCTACCAGAAAGCACTTCAGTGAGTGATCAGGATTGCACAGATCATTATCGGGACACAGCTACCGGATAGGGAAACCATCAACAGCTCTTAATTTCTACGGCGGGCTCTTAAAACCTTGGTGGTCTGATCCCACTCGAGTAATCACATGTTCAATCTCCTGCCAAGGGCAAGAGATACAGAAACATCTCTGCATGGACATCCAGACTGAAAAACAGCTTTTCCCAGGGCTGTCGTGTATCTGAACAATGCCCCCCCCACCCCCCCCACCACCAACCCAAGGTCCATAGGCACGAGGGACAATCTCTAAGTGGAATATATGGGCACAATTCTTGATGCTAATTTATATTTGATCATTGTTTTTATTAACATGGGCATGGGCAGCCACCATTTCCTTTAATATTAGGGTTGTGTAACTTAGATGTTGTTCTAAATAACTGACGTTATTTTAAATTTAGTCATTATGTGTTTAGCAATTGAATTGCCAGTAGGCTGCTTTGTACTGAATGAAGCCGCGTTGCAGTCTTGTTATCCAAAGTCCTAATTAACTAACTAATTGCACTTATCCATTATAACAAAAGTGCCTACCTGAACTAATCCCTTTTGCCTGGTTTAGTCCATATCTGTCAAAATTATCATATCCAAGAGATACTAGTGCAAATATCTCTTAAGAATTGTAATTGTAGCTGCATCTACCACTTTCTCTGGTAGTTTGTTCCATGGACACACTACGGTCTGTGTGAAAAACTTGCTCCACTGGTTCCCTTTAAATCTTTCCCCTCTCCCCTTAAACCTTAAAAATTCCTTATACTGGGGAAAACCGACTGCAATGAACCACTTTAGCATCCAAGCTGCAGAAAGTTGTAAACACTGTCAGCTCCAGCATGTGCACTGGCCTCCCCAGCACCCAGAATGCCTTTAGAAAGCAATGCCTCAAAAGATGACAACCATCATTAAGGATCCCCATCTCCTAGGACAAGCCCTCTTGTCTTTGTTACCATCAGAGTGGAGATACAGGAGCCTGAAGACACACAATCAATGTTTTTGGAACAGCTTTTTCCCCTCCGCCATCAGATTTCTGAATGGACAATGAACCCAAGAACAGTACCTCAGTTCATGTTTCAGGCCGAGACCCTGTCTTGGAGAAGGGTCTCCTGAAAAAGGGTCTCTGCCTGAAACGTCGACTGTTTACTCTTTCCACGGATGCAGCCTGGCCTGCTGAGTTCCTCCAGCATTTTGGATGTGTAAGTCTGTGGTTCTGTACTCTTTTTTTTTAAACCTCAAACAGACAAAAGAAAAGATCAGGTATGAATGAATTTATGCAAATAATAGCATTTTTTTTCTTTCCTGGGAGCCCCAGTGCAGTGACAATACAACAATCCGGACCTATGGAGGGAAATTCTAGAATGTTTTACAGATATAATTATCATGAATATAGCCCAGTTGGAAATGTGGGCAGAGAAACTGCAGGTTTATCCAGACAAGTGTAAAGTGTTGCACTTTGGGAAGTCGAATTGGAAAGTATAAAGTAAATGGCAGCACTCTTAGAGAGGCACTGATGTACCTCTATGCAAGTTAAATTGAATCATCCTAGCCAAATGAATTTTTAATTTCTATTTACCTTTCAGTTTCCAAATGTGATTAAGCTGTTCAGTACAAGTTTCTTTCCGTTTGTCTGAACAGTAAAGTCAGACAAGTTAATCTATAAATTATATTCCATCATAAATTTAGGAAATTGCTGACTGGAGGACATGTTACATTGTTTCATATCAAATGCTTCTGTTGTTTTATTTCTTGGCTACTGGGAATCCAGATTAGCAAATCTCTATTAATTTATTTCATTTTATTGAAAGACCATATTTGAATACATGATTAAAATAGTCAGTCCATGTATCAAGTTGTCAGAGCAGATCAGCTAATAACTGCAGTGAAAAAACTGGTATTGTGTGTGTAGGTGTGTTGATGGTGTATATGCAGATTTCCACCTCATTTGTGATCCATCCTTCCTGCTTGTTGGAACCATTATTAGTGACGGATGAGATATGTACATTAAGAAATGGGAGCCAGACTGTCAAATTCAAATTCAAAGAGAAAAGATAGAAAATAAAGGACAAAAATAGCTCATTAAATGTGTTGTTGTTTTATATTCCATGATAAAGGCTTTGAATATTATGTATTGTTTTAACATAACAATAAAATAAACTAAAATATAAGTAAAAATAACACACATCAAAGTTGCTGGTGAACGCAGCAGGCCAGGCAGCATCTCTAGGAAGAGGTACAGTCGACGTTTCAGGCCGAGACCCTTCGTCAGGACTAACTGAAGGAAGAGTGAGTAAGGGATTTGAACACGCTTGTTAACACAGAAAAAAATTATCTTTAATGACCTTCTGAAGATTTTCTAACATTGATTGCCTTGCCTTGTATTTCTTAAATCAATCAGCATGTTTTGAGAAAAACTGGTTTAGGACACCACATCGTGCTTAGCTGCAATGTGATTACAGCTTGGAGCATCAGAGTTCAGAGTTCAACTCCAGTGTCATCTTTAAGAAAGTTTGTATGTCCTTCCCATGTGTGTGTGTGCTTCCTCTGAGCCCAAGCACCAGTTAGTAGGTTAATTGGTCATTGTAAATTGTCCTGTGGTTTAGTTAGGGTTAAATCAGTGGATTGCTAGGCAGTGGTAGGCCGGAAGGTTCACATCCGCGCTGTATTTCTAAATAAATAAATAAATAATAAAAAGCCAATGGAGATTCAATGGAATTCAAAGCTTGCCTTTGCTAAACAGTTAGTGCACAACACAAACTAGGTGGAAATATTGCTCCATGCCCTGATCTTGCAAATTGAATAAAAGCAATCAAAATAGGAACCAATATAATATATATGGTCTGAATTAGCTCTACTATTCAGTAAGACTACACTTTCTGCTTTTTATCAAATGTATTCCCCTGCCCAGTTCTCATTGTCTTTGCCTCCAAGTCCAGAAATCTGAGTCTTAGCTTTGAAATTTCATAACTGAACCTTCTCAATTCCCTGTGGGTGAGAAATGAAAACATTCACAATAATTGAGAAAGAAATTTCCTCTCAATTTTTTTCCAATTAATAGGCCTGCGTTCCAAAGACCATTCCTCGTTATCCAGGCACTTCCTGCCAGGGAAACAGACTTTCAGAATCTACTATATCAAGCCTTCTCAGAGCCTTATAACAAATAAGACAGAGAAATTCCCTCTCAGTGGCACATATTAAATTTTCAATGTGGTAAGACATGCTGTATACTCCTCCCAAAATTTAATTTCATTGAATTCTATTTTAAATTCCATTTGTATTTGCTATTTAGGAAAATGTTTAACTCTCTGAGATGAAGTTTACCTCCAAGTTCAAAGCTCAAACTAAACTTATTATCAAAGTACATATATGTCACCACATACAACCCTGAGTTTCATTTTCTTGCTCCATTACTTTGGCAGAAACAATTACTTTCTTAATATCAACTGTAGCAGAGAGAAGAACCTTTGCCAACTATATACATTATCCAAATATGTCTTATATTTTTAGCTGAGGGTTGATTTGTGAGGAGACAAATTTGGATTTGCTAATGTGAGGAAAGACCTTCCTGGAACCTGCTCCAAGTATTAATAGCTATTGATTTCAGTGTACTAACTGATCATTAATACATCATTGGTTGCATGCAGTCTCTCATCAGTTTAGCAGGAACTTGAGAGACAATTTATGAATGATGTGAGTGATGTTCCTGTAACTTTAGAGCTATTGGGGCATCTACGTATGGACAGAGCAGAGAGTCTTTGCAGTACAGACAACCTGGATTTAATTCCCGCCACTGCCGTAAGGAGTATGCATACTCTCCCTGTGACTGCGTGGGCTTCTTTGGGGTGCTCCGGTTTCCTCCCACAGTCCAAAGAGATGCCAGTTGGTTGGTTAATTGGCCATTGTAAATTGTCCCATGATTAGGCTGTGATTAACGCAGGGGATTGCTGAGCAGTGCAACTTGAAGGGCAAAAAAGGCCTAATGCATGCTGGATTTCAGTAAATAAATAAATAACATGCCAAACTTGTCTCGTTTGTGTAAATTTCAGGCTTCATTCTCCTGATCTTATTACTTGAAAGCATTGTATTATAAAGAGGGTCAATAATCTTAATCAATATCGGGAAATCATCATTATCCTCCTTTTCTTGACTTCAATTCCAATTCCAGTGAGTAACAGGAAAAAATAATTAGTACTGTTAGTGTCATACTAGTGCCAGCACAGGGGAGTACCTCATTGCTTGAAGTATTATCTTTGGGATGTAAGATGCAGCAAAGGCCCTTCTGAACTCATGTCAATGTGAATTCCATTATTTGACTGTTTTAAAGAGGAGGGAGAGAATACCCTATTTTCTATGCATCCCTCATTATATATACACTAAACAAATTATTTAATCAATTATCTCTACTGTCCACAAACAGTCTGCCAGAGGAACTCAGCAGGTCAAGCAGCATCCGAAGGGGGAAAGGGTTTGCTGCTTTTTTGGGGTCCTGATGCTGGGTTTCAACCAAAAGTGATTACTTCCTTTCCTCCCACAGATGCTTCTCGATCTAACGAGTTTTTTCCAGTAGGTGCTTTTGTTGCTTCAGCTTGAAACATCTGTAGTCTTTCATGTCTCCATTGTCATCATCACTTTTCTGTACGGAGGCCAGCAAGGTCTTGCTTCCTGCATTACAAACCCTACAAATCAAAGATATTTGATTGTTGTGAAGAGCTTCTAAGTCTTATAAAAAGTACAGTATATGTAAATGCAGCATCTTTCATTCTCAAACAAGCTTTTAACAGCCAATTTAAAGTATTCTTTTCAATAAGAAACTCTTACATCGACAAATGGATGATAAGAAAATGAAGGCCAATGTTGAACAAAAAGGTTAGATTGATTTTAAAGTAGGTTAAAAGATCAACACAACATTGTGGGCCAAAGGGCTTGTACTGTGCTGTAGTTTTCTAAATTCTAAAAAATCCAGATTATTGCTAATTTCCTTCTACATTAATTAGCCTTTTTAATATATATGATCATCACTATTTCCTGATTCTGCATCTTTCTGATGTGCAAATGAAAGTGTATTAGCTTTCTAATTATTTACAGTCACTGATAATGCAGCTTGCTGTAGTTCTAATCCTCTTTTAATGTACTCCTATTGTTTCACATCCACAAGAACAGTCATGTACACATATGGTTAACTCTGTGATGCTGCAGCCTGACTTGTTAAATTATTGCTGGTAGGGTTTGTCAGAATCCAGGGTTCAAAGGTGCACAAGAGCTAGCAGGACCTGCTGGGAAGACAAGCAGTAGAAATAAGGTCAACCAGTGAGACATAGATGTGAGAGTGATGAGATACAATCTGTCACCATAGGGGAGTCTGCCCTAAAGGATCACAGGGTCTGATTATTAAACTCTCAAGTTGTTTGTCACTGTGGGAACTCACTCCTCAGTCAAGATTAAAAATGGAGTGTGTACATGAGGGATTTCTTTTCCAAATACAGAATCTCTAGCAATCCATTGCAACTGGTTTCATGCATGCCGCCTGATAAAAAATGCTAGTGATTTAGTTGTTTAACCATAAATCATCGATATAATTTTTTCCAATAAAAGCTTCATGCTGGATCTTACTTAATCTTGGCCACAGGAAACTTACAGTGACATCTGCTAGTTGGCTCAATTTTGAACTCATCAACTCTTTGTCAGAAAGCACAAGCCAGTGATGAGCTGGAGATCAGACACTGGTACACCTCACTTAACGTAGCATGCCCAACAAGGGGGCACTGGTTAAAATCTCCTAGAAAGTGGCAGCATGTATTTGTAACATTGTTAAGGAGGCATATGGAATGCTGGCCTTTATTAGTCAGGATATGGAATAAAAGGGCAGGAAGGTTATGACTCAACTTTATAAAACATTGGGAAGACTTCAAGTGGCCAGGTGGTTAAGGCATTGGACTAGTGATCTGAAGGTTGCGAGTTCAAGCCTCAGCTGAGGCAGCGTGTTGTGTCCTTGAGCAAGGCACTTAACCACACATTGCTCCTGCATGTTTATAGCCCAGCGGCTGTGGTTGGTGCAGTATAGACAAGACAAGTCAAGTTTGGCTTACATAAGTGTGGAGAAAATTTATAAAGATGTTACAGGGACTTGAGCTCCTGATTTATGGGGAAAGGTTGAATAGGTTAGAACTTTATTGGGGGAGGATTTTTAGAGGTCTACAGAATTATGAGAGTCATAAATAGAGTAAATGCAAGCAGGTTTTTTCCATTGAGGTTGGTTGAGACTACAACTAGAGATCAGGGGTTAAGGGTGAAAGGTGAAATATTTAAAGGGAACATGTGGGGAACTTCTTCACTCAAAGGGTGATGAAACTGGAATAAGCTCTCAGCAGAAGTGGTGGATGTGGGTTTGATCTCAAAATTTAAGAGAAATTTGGATAGGAACATGAATGGTAGGGGTATAGAAGTCTATGTTCCAGGAGCAGGTTGATGGGATTAGGGAGAGTAATAATTTGACATGGACTAGATGGGCTGAAGGGCCACATTCTGTGCTGTATTAATCTATGACTCTGTGTTGCTATAAAATTTTGGTCTTAATGCTATAGGAAATAAACGATAGTATTGGTGAGGGTGCAGAGACGATACACCAGTGTATTGCCTTGGTTGGACCCTTTAGTTATGAGGAGAGACTGGAGAGACTGGGTCTGATTTTCCCAGTCAGAGGAGGTTAAGAAAGAACTTGATTGATGTAAACAGATTTTGTCAGTGGTGGAGATAGGGCAGATTATAGGAAAACTTCCCCCTTATCTGAGTTAATTTTTTTTTTATTTAGAGATACAGTGTGGCAAAAGAACCTTTTTGGCCTAATGGGTTTGCGCTGCCCAACTATGCTCAAGTGACCAGCTAACCCCTAACCCTTATATCTTTGGAATGTGAGAGGAAACCAGGGCAGCCAGAGACCAAGGGTAAAACATACAAAATCCTTACAAAAAGTGGCAGAATTGAACCCATATCATGACACTGTACAGTATTACACTAACCACTATGCTACCATGTTTCCCGGTTTAGGAATAGCTTCTTCTCCTCCACCGTCAAATTTCTGAATGGGAAATGAACCAACCCATAAATGCTGCCTCATTACATTTGCAGTACATACAGTACTCTACAGAAGTCTAAGGCAAGTTTGTAAATCTGGTGGGAATGAAGGATGTTGGGAATAGTGTGGGTGGGCACTGCAGGAGGTGTGTAGAGAAGGATTGCCAAGGGTGGGTGTGGCACGGTGCAGTGCACCAGTTCTGAGACACCAGGCAAAGTCATTTGATTCCAAACAATTGATTTAATGATCTTTACAAAATGTCTCTCTGATGCTTCCTGCTGTCTCCCCTCTCCCTTCCCCTTTTCCCAACCATGACTCCCCCCTCCCTGCCCTCTTCCCACTCTCAGTCCACAGAAGAAACTCATATCAGAATCAGGTTTATCATCACTCTCATTTGTCATGAAATTTGTTTTCTTTTGTGGTAGCAGTACAGTGCAATACATAAAATTACTACAGTACTGTGCAAATGTCATAGGCACCCAAGCTATATATATATGTGTAAGGGGGTTTCAATAGACAATAGACAATAGGTGCAGAAGTAGACCATTCGGCCCTTTGAGCCTACACCGCCATTCTGAGATCATGGCTGATCATCTACTATCAATACCCGGTTCCTGCCTTGTCCCCATAACCCTTAATTCCTCTATCCATAAGATACCTATCTAGCTCCTTCCTGAAAGCATCCAGAGAATTGGCCTCCACTGTCTTCTGAGGCAGCACGTTCCACACCTCCACAATTCTCCGGGAGAATAAGTTCCTCCTCAACTCTGTCCTAAATGACCTACCCCTTATTCTTAAATCATGCCCTCTGGTACTGGACTCTCGCAGTATCTGGAACATATTTCCTGCCTCTATCTTGTCCAATCCCTTAATAATCTTATATGTCTCAATCAGATCCCCCCTCAATCTCCTTAATTCCAGCGTGTACAAGCCCAGTCGCTCTAACCTCTCTGCGTAAGACAGTCCGGACATCCCAGGAATTAACCTAGTGCACCTACGCTGCACCTCCTCCACAGCCAGGATGTCCTTCCTTAACCCTGGAGACCAAAACTGCACATAATACTCCAGGTGAGGTCTCACCAGGGCCCTGTACAAATGCAAAAGGATTTCCTTGCTCTTGTACTCAATTCCCTTTGTAATAAAGGCCAACATTCCACTAGCCTTCTTCACTGCCTGCTGCAATTGCTCATTCACCTTCAGAGACCGGTGAACAAGTACTCCTAGATCTCTTTGTATTTCTCCCTTACCTAACTCCACACCGTTCAGATAATAATCTGCCTTCCTGTTCTTGCTCCCAAAGTGAATAACCTCACACTTATTCACATTAAACGCCATCTGCCAAGTTTCTGCCCACTCACCCAGCCTAGCCAAGTCATCTTGAATTCTCCTAACATCCTCATCACATGTCACACTGCCACCCAGTTTAGTATCATCAGCAAACTTGCTGATGTTATTCACAATGCCTTCCTCTAAATCATTGACGTAAATCGTAAACAGCTGTGGTCCCAATACCGAGCCCTGTGGAACCCCACTAGTCACCACCTGCCTTTCCGAGAAACACCCATTCACTGCCACCCTTTGCTTTCTATCTGCCAACCAGTTTTCTATCCATGTCAATATCCTCCCCCCAATGCCATGAGCTCTGATTTTACCCACCAATCTCCTACGTGGTACCTTATCGAATACCTTCTGAAAGTCAAGGTACACCACATCCACTGGATCTCCCGCATCTATCTTCCTGGTTACATCCTCGAAAAACTCCAATAGATTAGTCAAGCATGATTTGTCCTTGGTAAATCCATGCTGGCTCGGCCCAATCCTATCACTGCTATCAAGATATGCCGCTATTTCACCTTTAATAATGGACTCTAGCATCTTCCCCACTACTGATGTTAGGCTAACAGGGCAATAGTTCTCTGTTTTCTCCTTCCCTCCTTTCTTAAAAAGTCAGATAACATTAGCCATTCGCCAATCCTCAGGAACTGATCCTGAATCTAAGGAACATTGGAAAATGATCACCAATGCATCCGCAATTTCCAGAGCCACCTCCTTTAGTACCCTAGGATGCAGACCATCTGGACCTGGGGATTTGTTAGCCTTCAGTCCCATCAGTCTACTCATCACCGTTTCCTTTCTAATGTCAATCTCCTTCAGTTCCTCTGTTACCCTATGTCCTTGGCCCATCCATACATCTGGGAGATTGCTTGTGTCTTCCCTAGTGAAGACAGATCCAAAGTACTTATTAAATTCGTCTGCCATTTCTCTGTTTCCCATAACAATTTCTCCCAATTCATTCTTCAAGGGACCAACATTGTTCTTAACTATCTTCCTTCTCTTCACATACCTAAAAAAACTTTTGCTATCCTCCTTTATATTTCTAGCTAGCTTGCATTCATACCTCATTTTTTCTCCCCATATAGCCTTTTTTGTTAAGTTCTGTTGCTCCTTAAAAATTTCCCAATCATCCGTCTTCCCACTCACCTTAGCTCTGTTATACTTTTTTAATGCTGTGCTATCTCTGACTTCCTTTGTCAACCACTGTGGCCACTTTCCCCCCTTTGAATCCTTCCTTCTCTGGGGGATGAACCGATTTTGCACCTTGTGCATTATTCCCAAGAATACCTGCCATTGCTGTTCCATTGTCTTTTCTGCTAGGATATCCGACCAGTCAACTTTGGCCAGCTCCTCCCTCATGGCTCCATAGTCTCCTTTGTTCAACTGCAATACTGACACTTCTGATCTGCTCTTATCCCTCTCAACTTGCAGATAAAAACTTATCATATTATGGTCACTACCTCCTAATGGCTCCTTTACTTCAAGATCACTTACCAAATCCTGTTCATTGCAGAACACTAAATCCAGAATAGCCTTATCCCTGGTCAGCTCTCGTACAAGCTGCTCCAAAAATGTATCCCGTAGGCACTCGACAAACTCCCTATCCTGGGGTCCAGTACCAACCTGATTTTCCCAGATCACCTGCATGTTGAAATCCCCCATAACTACTGCGACATTTCCTTTGCCACATGCCATTGTTAACTCCCTATTCAACTTGCACCCAATATCCATGCTACTGTTTGGGGGGCCTGTAGATAACACCTATTAGGGTCTTTTTGCCCTTACTATTCCTCAGTTCTATCCACACTGACTCTACTTCTCCTGATTCTACGTCCCCCCTTGCAAGGGACTGAATCTCATTCCTCACCAACAGGGTCACTCCACCCCCTCTGCCCAACTTTCTGTCCCTTCGATAGCACGTATACCCTTGTACATTCAATTCCCAGGTCTGATCCCCCTGCAGCCATGTCTCCGTTATCCCAACAACATCATAGTTACCCATTCGCGCCAGAGCTTCAAGCTCATCCGCCTTATTTCTGACACTTCGCGCATTCAGATATAGAATTTTTAACCCATTTCTCTTCTCTCTGCTTAAATCGCTACCTATTGTGCATAACCCAGCTCCCCGAACTCTCACCGGGCTATACGCCCCTTGAATTTTGTTGTCCTTCTTAAATTTACATACTCTTTTTGCACATTTAACTCCATGCTCCGTCAGACCATCCCTCTGCACATGTATCCTCCTTATCACTCGTTCCACCTCACCTTTCTCTACTTCACACTTAATATTCCGGAACTGTGTAGTCCCCACCTGTCCTTTATACTTCATCTCGCTATCCTCTCTCACATTCTGGATCCCTGGCCCCTGCAAATTTAGTTTAAACCCCCCCCAAGCAGCACTAGCAAACTTTCCAGCAAGAATGTTAGTACCCTTCCAGTTCAGGTGTAAACGGTCCCGTCGAACAGATCCCACCTTCCCTGGAACAAAGCTCAATTATCTAAAAACCTGAAGCCCTCCCTCCTGCATCATCCTCTCAGCCACGTATTGATCTGTGTAATCCTTCTGTTCCTCGCCTCACTCGCACGTGGCACAGGTAGCAATCATCTTTTATATTACTGCGGAGGCTAATTAAAATGGCTTCTTTGTTATGTTATAATCGGAAATGCTTCTTTGTTATGTTAAACACGGAGAAAGCTTTGCTCTAGCAGCTTGTTGTGGGTTAGGGGGTGATAAGAGGATGTTACGAACCAATTGGGTTAGTTGTTATGACTTTGGTGTATCTGGAAGATTTGTATGCATGGGGTTTTGGATCAGAAGGCAGGAGAGCAAGACAGAGGACGGAGCAGTTACTGTGATGTCCACTAACAGGGTCGGACCCCGAAGGCGAGGAGAGGAGAGGAGACGGAGACGGACTCGTGTGGAGCGTCTGGTTGACCACCGTTGTTGGTCCCAGGCAGCCGGTTGAGGTGGTCCGAAGGGTCGCAGGGTGAAGAAGAAGGGTCTTGAGCTCCAACTGTTTTGTGCACGAAGAGATTGAACTTCGATAAGTGTGGCGCCTTTCATTTTCTTTTCATATTTTATTCTCTATTAGTTATATAGGTCCAGTTATATCTATAAACTGTAAATCATTTAATCGTATCTGGTCTGTTATTTGGGCGGGGTGGGGTACATCACACAGCATCCACACAAACTAATTACCCAGTTCAGTGGGGCCGAGGGCTGTTTCCCTAGACGACAGCGAGCCGAACGACCCTGAGGGTGGCCAGGGGGGCTGCATATGTGCCTAAGACTTTTGCACGTTACTGTATTTAGTATATATCAAGACAAGTCCAGCCCAAAGCATCAAGTGTTTATTCCTCTCCATAGATGCTAACATTGAGTGTTTCCTTTTTGATAAATGCCATTGACCTGCTGAATTTTCACAGTGTGCTCTCTTTGTATTTTTGAGTCACATCATCTGCATTTTTTTCCTGTGCGGCATGTATTCAAAATGTGAGGGCTAAAACTAATACTATGTTCAAAAGAAGTGCTCTCTTAAATGTTAATGGGTAGATGGGGATATAATGCAATCTGCAGGCAGAGAAGGAGGCACAAATAGATAATCTTCCATCGTGCAGTTAAGGGAGTGGAGAATGACTAGAATTCATATTCAGGGGAATGCAGATCGTTGGACATTCCTCAACAAGAGCACTCAAGAGGAGCGAAGAGAGACTGGATAATGAGTTCAATAAGTAGCTTCGCTGTCAAACCTCTCCACAAGCCATAACAATCGGCAAACCTCTCATAACCACCACAACATGCATATCCATGAGCACTCATGCAAATTTAAATATCTCGCAATGTATATTCAGTAAGCTAGTAAAAAAATTATGTTTGTGACTTAGTTTTTGTTCCATGGAAATTGAGTTTCACCTTCCAGCAGTGCACTAAACATCTGCTGTAAGACAAAATTCTAGACACAGAATCTGCTCCTAGCCAGCTTCCAACACCCCTGTATTTACGCTACAGATCATGTGGGCAGGTCATGTCAGAAGAGATTGCAATTGATAAAATGTTGAGCAACAAACAAAATGATGGAGGACGGCATTTATTATCCCTCTCAATCCCTTTCTCCTGCCCTCTTCCTAAAACGTTTAATGGCCTGACTAACCATGAATTTATCAACCTCCACTTTAAATATTCTCAATGACTTGGCCTCCAATGAATTTCACAGGTTCATTACCCTTTGGCAAATTAAATTCCTTCTCATCTCTGTTATAAATGGACATCCCTCTATTCTGAGGCTATGCCCTCTGGTGTTAGGCTCATGTACAATTCTCTCCACTCTATCTAGGCCTTGCAATATTCAATATGTCTCAATGAGAGCCCCCCTCATTGTTCTAAACTCCAGCGAGTACAGGCTCAGAGACATTAAACACTCTTCATATATTAACATTCCATTGCCGAAATGATTCTCACAAACCTTCTTTAGACCCTCTCAGATGATGGAGGAATTCAGTGCATCAGGCAGAAACTGTGAAGGAAAATGGATAGTTGACATTTTGGGTTATGATCCTTTATCTGGTCTCCAGTGAAACTTCGAATATCCACATTCCTCCATAGGCACTACTCAATCTGTTGAGTTTCTCTAGCAGATTTTTGAGACAACAAAGAGGCACTTTGTCTAGTAGCCCTTCCATACAGCAGTTAATCATTACACCATTCCTTAACCCCCACCCCACCAGTCCACAACAACAGCAGTGAATACCATCAACAAAAGGCACTTTATTTAATTCACTTGGATACTCTCTTTGTGGCTATCCAAACCATAACCGTTACGTTTTTAAAACACTAAAATAATTCAAAGGAATATGTGGGAGTCCGAAATATGAGTCTAACTTTGTGTTCAACTTAAGCGACATGCACACGTATCAGATAGTAGCATCCAGACATATGCAATGCACATATTTATATATGTAACCCATAATGAATTATTGAAATGAACACAAATGTTTAATTAATCAACTATATATATATATAAAACTTTACTGAAATATTACTTAAATATTAAATACACAACAATAACTCCTACCACCAAGACGGACCAAAGCAGCAAACAAAGTAGACTTAGGGAAGCAGGTTTCCATCCAAGGCACCCACCATCCTACTCTGGAAATATTTTAAATACTATATCACTATAAAACTTCCTGCCCAGCAACACTGTACTTTTAGAAGGACAATTATCACTGAGCATTAAATGCTGGACTTGTAATGATTCCTAGATCCCCAGAATGCATGAAACAAATGCAAAAGCCTGTTAATATCTAACCTAGCTATACCTTCACATTATTATGAGGGCTATAGATAGGGTAAATGCAAGCAGGATTTTTCCATTGAGGTTGGGTGGGACTACAACCGGAGGTCGTGGATTAAGGCTTAAAGGTGAAATGTTTAAGAGGAAATTGAGTAGTAATTCTTTACGCAGAGGGCGGTGAGAGTGTGGAACGAGCAAGTTGTGGATATGGGTTTGATTTCAACATTTAAGAGAAATTTGGGTAAGTACATGGATGGGAAGGGTTTGGAGGGCTGTGGTCTGGTTGTAGGTCGATGGGACTAGGCAGACTAATCATTCGGCATGGACTAGATGGGCCAAAGGCCTTTTTCTGTGCTGTAGTGTTCTATAACTCTATTAGCCTACAGTTCTACTGTAACTCTTCCTCATTTCTTGTACGGGCTGGATGTATTGAGAAATTCAGGTATTTTCTGTTTTATTTCAGATTTCAAGTATCTTCAGTTCTTTGCTACTCAAGCCACCAAACCAGAATACTTGTACATTATCACTTTAATATGTCTGAGGCATCACCCGGTGTAAATCAGTTGCTTCTATTGCAATGATGGTGACATTGCAAATTTAATTAATTGGATCTGGGAAAACTTGTGATTGTGAAAGAGGCTTCAATAAAGACATGTCTTTTTTTAATGTAAGATTTCAAGTCCATTCAAATGACTGGGAGGTTTCTTGGTCTAGTCAGCAGCAACGTTGTCTTTCATCATCTCATACTGGTACATTGTTTTGAGTGCCAATCCTTTTTAAATCAACAGAACCATTACGTTGAAAGCACTTTTTGAATGATTTACTAGAAGATATTTATGAAGGAAGGGTCACACGCTCCAAGCATGAAGACAAATATAACACCCACTTTTCTTTTTTTTTGTGGCAGCAAATTGAAAGTGAATCAACATAATTGCGACCATAAGATAGTGGATCAGATGAAGGTTAGAAATGAGTACCCTTAATGCATTACTGTAAGTGAGAATGGTGCTAATTCACCTCCACACAGAATGCTTGGGATAGTGGTAATTAAGCTCTTTCACAGACAGACATGGATCCATTAGGCTTCAGGTCTGCACTTGGGTTGCCATGGTGATAATATAATCAGCCGTCTTATACAACAAAAGGTTAAAAGTTGAGCTTATTTTTCTGACCCCTATATATGGTGTGTTACATCAAGTGCTGCATATTGGTGGGATTATCAATCAGTAAGCTGTGGTCCAGTATCAAAATTAAATTAATTACATACCTAGATGTGCTGAAAAGTATCATCTTTAACTTGAATTACTTTTAAGGTGAAAAAGATCTAGTGCTTTCCCAGCATACATGACAAATAAACTCTTCTTGGGCTTCCAGGTGGGTACAGGTATCGATTTTAACTGACAGTTCGATGGCTGAATTTGTCACCGAAACGTTGGTTAGAATCGATACTTGTACCCCAGCTGGAAGCCTGAGAAGAGTTTATTTGTACTTTTAAGGTAGCGTTGGAATTATACCATAAAACATAGGAGTAGAATGAGGCAACTCAACCCATTGAGTCTGCTCTGTCACTTCATCATGGCTGATTTATTATTCCCCTCAATCCCAGTCTCCTGCCTTCTCCCCAAAACATTTAATAACCTGACTAACCTCAACCTCCTCTTTAAATATATTCAATGACTGAGCCTCCACAGCTATCTGTGGCAATGAATTCCACAGGTTCATTTCTCTGTGGCTCATGAAATCCCCTCTCATCTCTGTTCTAAATGGACATCCCTCTATTCTGAGGTTGTGCCCTCTGGCCCTAGACTCACACACTATTGGAAGCATCCCCTCCACTCAGTTTAGGCCTTTCAATATTCAATACATCTCAATGAGAACCCCCCTCCTTCTTCTAAACTCCAGCAAGTACAGGCCCAGAGATATCAAATGCTCCTCATATATTAATACTTTGATTGCCAAATCATTCTCATGAACATCGTTTGGACCCTATCCAATGCCTCCACATCTTGGCTCAGATAAGGGACCCAAAACAGCTCACAATACTCGAAATGCAATTTGACCAATGTCTGATAAAGCCACAGAATCGCATTCTCTCAAAATGAATGCTATTGCTGCTCTTGTCTTCCTTACTTCCAAGTTAACCTTCAGGGAATTCTGCACAAGGACTCCCAAGTCCCTTGGCATGTCTAATTTCTGAATTTTCTCCCTGTTTAAAAGGTAGCCTATGCCTTTATTCCTTCTGCCATAGTTGGATGCATCAGCAAGGGAGATGAGGCTGAGTACAGGGCTACGGTAGGAAACTTGTCACATGGTGTGAGCAGAACTATCTGCAGCTTAATGTGAAAAAGTCTAAGGAGCTGGTGGTAGACCTGAGGAGAGCTAAGGTACCGGTGACCCCTGTTTCCATCCAGGGGGTCAGTGTGGACATGGTGGAGGATTACAAATACCTGGGGATATGAATTGACAATAAACTGGACTGGTCAAAGAACACTGAGGCTGTCTACAAGAAGTGTCAGAGCCGTCTCTATTTCCTGAGGAGACTGAGGTCCTTTAACATCTGCCAGACGATGTTAAGGATGTTCTACGAGTCTGTGGTGGTCAGTGCTATCATGTTTGCTGTCGTGTGCTGGGGCAGCAGGCTGAGGGTAGCAGACACCAACAGAATCAACAAACTCATTTGTAAGGCCAGTGCTGTTGTAGGGATGGAACTGGACTCTCTGACGGTGGTGTCTGAAAAGAGGATTCTGTCCAAGTTTCATGCCATCTTGGACAATGTCTCCCATCCACTACATAATGTACTGGGTGGGCACAGGAATACATTCAGCCAGAGTCTCATTCCACCGAGATGCAACACAGAGTGTCATAGGAAGTCATTCCTGCCTGTGGCCATCAAACTTTACAACTCCTCCCTTGGAAGGTCAGACAACCTGAGCCAATAGGCTGGTCCTGGACTTATTTCCTGGCATAATTTACGTATTACTATTTAATTATTTATGGTGCAACTGTAACAAAAAACAATTTCCCTCGGGATCAATAAGGTATGACTATGACTATGACTATTCCTTCTACCAAAGTGCATTTTCCTGCACTATACTCGTTCTGACACAGTTCCTAAATTGTTTCAGTCTTCTGCAAACTCAACACTACATGCTACTCCATCTCTCTTTGTATCATCTGAAACCCTGGCCAAAAATCCATCAATTCCATCATCCAATTGTTCACATATCACGTGAAAAGAAGCATTCCCAATACTAACACATGCAGATCACCACTTGTCACCGGCAGCCAACCATATTAGGCCCCCTTTATTCCACTCTTTGACTCTTGCAGGGCAGCCAATCTTTTATCTACACCAGTATCTTTCTTGTAATACTATGTGTTCTTAACTTGTTCAGCAGCCTCATGTGTGACACCTTGTCTTAGGCCTTCTAACAATCCAAGTAAACAATCTGGATCACAAACAAGAGAAAATAGGCAGATGTTGGAAATCCAAGCAACACAGTGATTCATTAAGGTTGTTATTGCCAGGATTGCTGGTGGAGACAAGCTCCCACTACAAACTAAATGCTGCCAATGACATGCATCTCAAAGAGTCTCTGACGACCAAGTTCAGCTCCTGGCCTCCTGGAACCATTTCTACAGAGAGGAGAAGGGTAAAAGGCGGGCTACTAGCACCTTAAAGCCAATCACTTCAGGCAGGTGAAGCCCATCAGCCGTAGTTGGCAGTTCATTAAGAGAAGGAAAACTCTGATCTCAAATTTCCGCTGCACTGTGGCTACATCCAGTCATAGCGCAGGCTTCAGGAGTAAACCGCAAAGGAAAAATGCAGAGCTGGAGCCCTTAAGGCAGTCCTGCATTGAGATCAATGCTGACTGGCAGCTCCTGCAACGCTGCTGGTGCCAAACAGCATTGGTCTCTGCTATTCCTTTGGGTTCATCAGATGTGTGGAGAGGGAGAGCTTGCTCTGCATATCTAGATGGCCAGGATGCAACATCCACAGTCGACCCTGACAGATGGCGTCCTCATCACTATCATCATCATCATCATCTTTCACAGTGAAGGCTGATGCAAAATACTTATTAAGTTCGTCCACCAGTATTTTGCCCCCATTACTACCACCCCAGCACCGTTTTTGCAGGGCTGCAATATGCACTCTCTTCTCTTTTACTATTCATATACTTGATCTGAAAAAAATATTTGGTATCCCCATTGATATTATTGGCTAACTTACCTTCGTATTTCATTTTTCTCTGCTTTTTTTTAAGTTTACCTCTCTTAGTGTTTAAGTGCTTCCCAATTCCCTGACTTTCCAGGATTTTTTGCTGTATTATATGCCTTCTCTTTCGCTTTTATGCTGAATTTGATTTCCCTTGTCACCCATGGTTGCCTCACACTCCCTTTAAAATACTTCTTTGACTGTGGGATGTATCTACCCTGCGCATTCCAAATTGCTCCCAGAAACTCCAGTCATTGCTCTTCGGCTGTCATCCCCGCTAGTGTCCCATTCCAATCAACTTTGGCCAGTTCCTCCCTTATGCCTCTGCAAATCCTTTTACTCCATTGTAATACTGATACATATGACTTTATTTTCTCCCTCTCTAACTGCAGCGTGAATTCTATCATATTATGGTCACTGTCTCCCGAGGGTTCCTTTGCCTTAAGGTCCCGAAACAAATGTGGTTCATTATATAACACCGTCCAGAATTAACTTTCCCCAGTGGGCTCAACAACAAGCTGCTCTAAAAAGTCATCTCACAGGCATTCAAAAATTCTCTTTCTTGAAAATCAACACCAACTTGATTTTTCTAAAACAACTGCATATTGAAATCCCCATGACTATTGTAACATTACCCTTACTACATGTCTTTTCTATTTCCTATTGAATTTTATATCATACAACCTTGCTACTGCTCAGGGCATGTATATTACTCCCATCAGTGTCTTTACATCCTTGAAGTTTCTGAATTCTCCCCACAAGAATTCTACATATTCCGATCCTATGTCACCTCTTTCTAAGGATTTGATTTCATTTTTTACCAACTCCCTCTGCTCACTTGCCTGTCCTTTCAATACAATGTGTATCCTTGAATGTTAAGCTCCCAACTATGATCTTCTTTCCATATAACTATATAACAATTACAGCACGGAAACAGGCCATCTCGGCCCTTCTAGTCCGTGCCGAACTCTTAATCTCACCTAGTCCCACCGACCTGCACTCAGCCCATAACCCTCTATTCCTTTCCTGTCCGTATAGCTGTCCAATTTAACTTTAAACAACAACATCGAACCTGCCTCAACCACTTCTGCTGGAAGCTCGTTCCACACAGCCACCCCTCTCCGAGTAAACAAGTTCCCCCTCATGTTACCCCTAAACTTTTGCCCTTTAACTCTCAACTCATGTCCTCTTGTTTGAATCTCCCCCACTCTCAATGGAAAAAAGCCTATCCACGTCAACTCTATCTATTCCCCTCATAATTTTAAATACCTTTATCAAGTCCCCCCTCAACCTTCTACGCTCTAAAGAATAAAGACCCAACTTGTTCAACCTTTCTCTGTAACTTAGGAGATGAAACCCAGGTAACATTCTAGTAAATCTTCTCTGTGCTTTCTCTATTTTGTCATCATCTTTCCTATAGTTCGGTGACCAATACTGTACACAATACTCCAAATTTGGCCTCACCAATGCCTTGTACAATTTCAACATTCCATCCCAACTTCTATACTCAATGCCCTGATTTATAAAGGCCAGCATACCAAAAGCTTTCTTCACCACCCTATCCACATGAGATTCCACCTTCAGGGAACTATGCACCGTTATTCCTAGATCCCTCTGTTCTACTGCATTCTTTGATGCCCCACCATTTACCATGTACATCCTATTTTGATTAGTTCTACCGAAATGTAACACCTCACACTTATCAGCATTAAACTCCATCTGCCATCTCTCAGCCCACTCTTCTAACTGGCTTAAATCTCTCTGCAAGCTTTGAAAACATACTTCATTATCCACAACTCCACCTATCTTAGTATTATCTGCATACTTACTAATCCAATTTACCACCCCATCATCCAGATCATTAATGTATATGACAAACAAAATTGGACCCAATACAGATCTCTGAGGTACACCACTAGTTACCGGCCTCCAATCTGACAAACAGTTATCCGCCACTACTCTCTGGCATCTCCCATCCAACCACTGATGAACCCATTTTACTACTTCAATATTAATACCTCACGATTGAGCCTTCCGAACTAACCTTCCATGTGGAACCTTGTCAAAGGCCTTACTGAAGTCCATATAGACAGCATCCACCTCTTTACCCTCTCCAAATTTCCTAGTAACCTCTTCAAAAAATTCAATAAGATTTGTCAAACATGACCTTCTACGCACAAATCCATGTTGACTGTTCCTAATCAGACCCTGTCTATCCAGATAATTATATATACCATCTCTAAGAATACTTTCCATCAATTTACCCACCACAACTCAATGATGTCCATATCATACCTGCTAATCTCTAACTGCACTGCAATATCATCTAACTTATTCTATATAGTACATGCATTCAAATATATCACCTTCAATCTCATATTTATTACACTTTTATATTTTGTCCCCATGTTACACTTCACCTCATCCCACTGACTGCAATTTTTCCCTATCAACTACCTGACTTTCCTCACTGTCTCACTACACACTGCATTGACTTGTGTACCAACTGCCCCATTCTCCTGTCAACTTATTTTACAGAGAATGAGTTTAGAAAGAAAATGTATTTCAAGTCCAACAAACACAGGCTTAAAGGATGTACAGTTAGTGTCACTTTATTCAGTGTATTCTGCACCTGTTAAAGTGGCCACTGACAGCATGTTTGTGGTCCGCGGCTGTTGTACCCCATCCATTTCAAGGTTCGACACGTTGTGCATTCAAAAATGCTTTTCTGCACACCACTGTTATAACACGTGGTTATTCAAATTGCTATCACCTTACTGTCAGCTTGGTCATTCTCCTCTGATCTCTTTCATTATCCGGGTGTTTTCATCCACAGAACTTCCGCTCACTGGATGTTTTTTGCTTCTTGCGCTATTCTCTGTAAACTCCAGAGACTGTTGTGTGTGAAAATCCCAGGAGATCATCAGTTTCCGAGATAGTTACACCACCTCCTCCGGCACCAACAATCACTCCACGATCAAAATCACTTAGAAAACATTTCTTAACATATTTGACATTTGGTCTAAACAACAGCTGAACCTCGTGACCACGTCTGCATGCTTTTATGCATTGAGATACTGCCACAGGATTGGCTGATTAGATATTTTCATTAATGAGCAAGTACAGAGATGTAACCAATAAAGGGGCCACTGACTGTATGATTCCATGACGATTGACAAGCAATGCACCTCTGGGCATTCAGCTTTCAAGTTCCTTTTGAAAATTTGCAGTGAATTTTCCTGAACCTTGACATTGTCATAAGTTTGAAAACAAAGCAGCCTGTTAGACTATTTGGCAGGAATCTTTGGAAAGTGTGTAGAAGATGTCTGTTTGTTTATTTATTTATTTAGGATACCGTATCCTAAATAAATAAATACCGTATACCATACAGATGTACCATGGAACGTATTCTAACTGGCCTTATCACAGTCTGGGATGGGGATCGGGGTTGTGCTGCACAGCATCTAACTAAGCTGCAGAAAGTTGTAAACTCAGTCAGCTCCATCATGGCAATATCCTACCCTGCATCTAGGATATTTTCAAAGAGCGATGCCTCTTAAAGTCAGCATTCATCATTAAGGACCCCTATCACCCAGGACATGCCCGCTTCTCATTGCTACCACCAGGAAGGAGGTACAGACGCCTGATGGCATACAGTCAAGGATTCAGGAACAGCTTCTTCCCCTTTGCCATCAGATTTCTGAATGGACGTTGAACCCATGAGTGCTACCTCAATATTTTTTTACTTTTTTTCCACTACTTACTTAATTTAACTTATTAAATGTATATACACAAAATACTTCTTACTGTGATGTACAGTTTTTATTATCATGTATTGCACGGTGCTGTTGCAATGCAATATTGGTATTGAACCTGATTCATAAAGCGCTCCATAAAATAAACATAAATAAGAGAAAATCTGCAGATGCTGGAAATCCAAGCAATGCACACAAAATGCTGGAGGAACTCAACAGGCCAGGCAGCATCTGTGGAAAAAAGTACAGTCGACGTTTCAGGCCAAGAGCGTTTAGCAGGTCTGGAGAAAAAAAAAGGTGAGGGGTAGCGTCAAAAGGTGGTGGGGAGGGGAGGGAGAAACACAAGGTGATAGGTGAAACCAGGAGGTGCAGGCTGAAGTAAAGAGCTGGTAAAAGAGATACAGGGCTGGAAAAAAAGTGTATCTAATAGGGGAGGACAGAAGGTCATGGAAGAAAGAAAAGGGGGAGGAGCACCAGAGGGACACGATGGGCTGCAAGGAGATAAGGTGAGAGAGGGACAAGGGGATGGGGAAAGGTGAAGGAGTTTGGAGGGGGCATTACCAGAAGTTCAAAAAAATTCTTGTTCATGCTATCAGTTTGGAGGCTACTCAGATGAAATATAAGTTGTGGTTCTTCTAACCTGAGTGTGGCCTCATTGCTAAGGTAGAGGAGGCCATAGATTGACATATTGGAATCGGAAATGGAATTAAAATGAGTGGCCACCGGAAGACCCCGCTTCTTCTGGTGGATGGAGTGTAGATGCTCAGCAAAACAGTCTTCCAATCTACGCCGGGTCTCATCGATATACCGGAGGCCACACCGGGAGCACCGGACACAGTGTACGACCCCAAGAGACTCACAAGAGAAGTGTCACCTCACCTGGAAGGACTGTTTGGGGCCCTGAATGGTTGTGAGGGAGGAGTTGTAGTGGCACTTATTCTGCATGCAAGGATAAATGGAAGGAGGAAAATCAATGGGGAAGGATGAATGGACAAGGGAGTTGTGTAGGGAGTCATCCCTGTGGAAAGCAGAAAGTGGGAGTGGGGTGGGGGGGAGAAATGTGCTTGCTGTTGGGATCCCATTGGAGATGGTGGAAATTCTGGAGAATTATTTGCCGGACGTGGAGGCTGGTCGGGTGGTAGGTGAGGACAAGAGGAACCCTATCCCTCGTAGGTTAGTCAGTTGGTTTATAGCAGACATCAGTAGATAAGCTGTCTCCAGAGATAGAGACAGAGAGACTGAGAAAGCGGAGAGAAGTGTCAGAAATGGACAAGGTCAATTTGAGGACAGGGTGGAAGTTGGAGGCAAAGTTGATGAAGTCAACGAGGTCTGCACGGGTGCAGGAAGCATAAGCATTTGCACAAGAAAAAAACAATTATAAGAAAAATAAACACAAAGTGTGCTTTCCCCTTGACTGTGTGAGTTTTCTCCAGGGGCCCAGGTTTCCTCCTAGATACCAAAGGCATATTGTTCGTAAGTTAATTGGTCACCTGGGTGTAATTGTGCAGTGAAGGATCTGTTACTGATCTGTATCTCTATTTAATAAGTATTACTAATACAGCAGTAACCTGGAGCACACTAAGGAAGAACGTGCAGGTGGTATCAGTGTTTAGGACCAAACTTGGCTCTGTGACGCAGCAGCTCTGCTGGCAGTGTTATTATGTGAATTCCGACAGGGCCCCACGCTGAGAGGTCTATCCATGGCCTCCTCTGCTGCCATAATGAGGCCAAAAGCAGGCTGGAAGAACAGCATCTTATATTCCATCTGGGTGGTTAGTCTCCAACCTGAGAGTAGGGATATCAACTTTTCTGACTTACAGTACCCGCTTTGTCCTTACAGTCTTATTCTGTTTCCCCCATTCTGGGGGGCCTCTCACTCCCTCTATTCTCCCTCCCCATCGTCATAACCTGTCCATCACTTCCCTTTGGTTCTCCAGCTCCTTCCTCTTCTTCCACTGCCCTCTCCTATCAGATGCCTTCTTCATCAGTCCTTTACTTTTTCCACCTATCACTTCTCAGCTTCTCACGTCATATCCCTTCCCCGACCCATCCATATTCCCATTCCCCCCATAGATCTGGTCTCACTTATTACCTGTCCGCTTGTTCTCCTTCCCCTGCATCCAAATTCTGACTCAGGCTTCTGCCTGCTTCTTTTCAGGTCCCAATAAATGATCTTGGCTACATCAACTGTTTATTCCCCTCCACAGATGTGTCATAGATGGGTGGATTTCTCCTTCAAATAATAAAAATCCCTCTCCCTCACTTCTTACTCTATTCTCCACTATAATGTCTTATGTTTTCTCACCTGCCTATCGCCTCCCCCTAGATCTCCTCCTCCTTCTCTTTCTCCTATGGTCCACTCTCCTCTCCTATCAGATTCCTTCTTCTCCAACCCTTTATTTTTCCTATCCTCCTGTCTTCACCCAGCACCTTCTAGATATCCTCCTTCCCCACCCTCCCCCACCTTTTCATTCTGGCCTTCTCCCCCTTCTTTTCAGGTCCTGAAGAAGAGTCTCAGCCTAAAACATTGACTTTTTATTCATTTCCATAGGTGCTGCCTGATGTGGTGAGTTCCTCCAGCAATTTGTGTGTGTTGCTTTGGATTTCCTGAATCTGCCAGCTTTCTCATGTTTGTGATTTGCTACCTGACCTGCTGCATTCCTCCAGCATTTTGTCTGAGTTGCTTAGGATTTCCAGCCTCTGTGGAATCTCTTGTTCAACTATGTCAGCTATTTATTTTCAAGACACTAGCTAGGGAATAAGCATTGGTCACAACAAGAATAAATTATTAGCTGTTCTTTAAACTTTATGGCATGGAGTATTTGCACTTGCCAGGAAAAGCAGATGGAGTCCCTGTTAAGCATCTCATGGAGCAGATGCTAATGCCAATAGATCTTTTTTTAATCCTTCAGTTCATCCAACTCTCCAAAATCATGTTCAAATGGGTGATTATTACCTTGAGATATGAACTCATTTCCTTTCAGTTTAATCAACCTTTCCTGTTCTATTCTTTACTTGGAAGGCATTCTGCATAGTGGCTAAAATGCTATCAATATTCATGATGGTCACTCTGAGATTTTTAATGTTTGTTTATTTTTAATGTAGCTGGTGATGGCAGCATTTAGTCTATCCCCAGTTTTCTTTGAAGCGAAGAGTCAAGAGGTAACCTCAATGTTGTTGGTCTGGAGTAACATAGACCATGTAACATTGAACATTGAATAGTACAGCATAGGAACGGGCCCTTCGGTCCACAATGCTGTGCCAAATGAATTATGCTAATGACGCCTAATCCCCTCTGCCTGTACATGGTCAATACCTCTGCATATTCCATGTACCTGTCTACGAGACTCTCAAGTACATCTATTGTACTGCCTCCACCACCACCCCCCTGGCAGTGCTTTTCAGGCACCCACCACTCTTGTGTAAAAAAAACTTGGCCAGCACATCTCCTTTGAAATTTCCCCCTTCAACTTAAATGCATGCCTTCGAGTATCAAACAGTTTGATCTTAAGAGAAAAATACTCATCGATACCTCTCATAATATTATAATCTTCTATCAGTTCTTTACTCACTCTGGCATTCCAGAGAAGACAACCCTAGATGGGTTGAGTTGTTCTCTGATCTTGACAATTCACTTACAAGCGTTTCATCACCATGCAAGGAGATGAAACATTTGCACTACTACTACTACTACTACTACGTTGACTCAGGCCTGGGGGGCCGGCGTTGGGCACGATGACGGACTCTCCACTTCTCCCTCTCCCTCATCAGTGTGTTCAGTTCATCTACATTAGCCGCGCCGCTGTCTTCTAGGAGCGTGTTGACCATAGTCTTGGGAGGGCGCCCAGGGTTCATCCTCCCGTGCTTGGGCTCCCATATGATGACTAGGCCGGCAGGTAGTTTGGGGTGGCGTAGACAGTGCCCTGCTAGTTGCAGTCTTCTCGCCTTGATTTTAGTGGTGAGCATCGGTAGGTTGTCATAGAGCTCAATGTTTGTCATGTGCTGTTGCCAACTCACGTCAAGAGCCATCCAGAGCATTCGTGTATAGCAACCATCTAGAGACTTTCACAGAGTCTTGGTGAGTGTCCACGTCTCGCATCCGTGCATGACAATGGACTCTGTGACTGCTATGAAGATCCTCTTTTTAAGCCCTCTGGTCAGGTTCGACTTGCAAACAAAAATGTTTGCAAGTAAATTGCCAAGATCAGAGAACAACTCAACACGATCATCAAGTACCTGAGCTACACATCTTCTGAGTTATTTCTAAGCCAGTCCTAGTTTGTACAACCTCCCTTCATAGTACATGCCTTCTAATCCAGGCAGTGTCCTAATTATCTCCTTCTGCATCCTCTTCAAAACCTCCACATCCTTTCCATTTTGGGGTGACCAGAAATTAACGCAATACTCCTGATATAGCCTAACCAGTTTTTTTATAAAGTTGGAACACAATTTCTTAATGCTTGAACTCAAGTGCTTTGGCTAATAAAGGTAAGCATGTGTATATGGTTTCTTTACTATCCTACCAACATTGGTAGGCTCTGTACATTCAGGGACATAAAGCCCAGACAGCAGAGGATAGTGGATTTCCTTCCGTGAAGGTCAGTTCCCACTCCAAAATGTCAATCAAATCTATATATTTGGATCAAGGGTCCAAAAATATGGCTGCTTAACTACAACTCCAACATAACTTCATTGACTACTTCTGACACTGAAAATCAATATCCACTTGTGGGATTTAGAAAATAATCTGGACAATTCAGTCAGCCAA
The DNA here is from genome assembly GCF_030028105.1 of Mobula birostris. NCBI lineage: Eukaryota > Metazoa > Chordata > Chondrichthyes > Myliobatiformes > Myliobatidae > Mobula > Mobula birostris. The sequence continues at coordinate 186,783,980 of NC_092376.1, read as the reverse complement.
GTTTTTTTGTTACAGCTCTTTACAAATAAAAGATTGCAAAATTCAAAGTACAGATATTTCTGCTATCGTGTGAGCTTACAGGACGAGTCTTGCAGAGAGTTGTAGACTCTGCCACCCCTATCATGGATACAACACTCCATAGTGTTGAGGACATCTTCAAATAGAAGTGCATCATGAAGGTGATATCCAATGTAAGGGACCCTCACTATCCAGGATATACCCTTATAACTACCACTAGGAGCCGGAAGACCTACACTAAACATTTTAGGAGCAGCTTTATCTCCTCCACCACTTCCGAAGGGTCCATGAACTCATGAACACAGCCTCACTATTCAAATTTTGCAGTATTTATTTATTTACACTTTTAGTCCGTGAGCCAAGACCCAAAATTTGGGCCACCGGTACCATCTGGGGGGAATAATTCTTATAGTGATTTTTGGCAAGGTATACACCCCTAGTGCTAGAAAATATGTGATAGCATTGCAGTGGTGGTAGCTTGCATGGTAACCTCCATGCTATAAGAACCATGATCCCATGGTGCTTTGCCTATGATAAGATGAATTATGCCAGGTACCTGTCCCCTTACTTTGCTCAAAAGATGAACCTTCCAGAGAAGAATCCTTCTGTGTTTGAGGCCTTCAAGACAGGCCAATTCTCAGTGCAGCTGTCAAGTAAGAACTCTTTTGGGCAGATCCCTGTGGAACAGGCTATTGAAGCCACAGTGAACAAAGACACACAGACTCCTGGAGGCACATCACGGTTCAGCCGGAATGCTGGAGCTATCAAGCGTTGCTCCATAACAGTTGAGCGCCACAGTGCATTCCTGGGACAGTTAAGGGAGATGGTGCAAGGCAACAAATCAGAGCTTTGTCACGTGGAGCTACAGCGGCCAAGAATCCAGAAAGGTGAGGAAGCAGTTTCAGCAGTGGTTAGCCTCATACATGAATGGGTCAACCCATTTGCTGAGAAGCAGGACCTCATTAGCATCTCTACGGCAAAGGCAGCCCCCAAGGACATTGCCTCTGACCTGATGAAGGCATATGAGATTGGTGAGCAATGCTATGCAACCTTCAAGGATGAGAGACTGGAAGAAGACCCACCAGCAAAGAAGTTCCATGACCCAATGAAAACCAAAAAGCTGACAACATTCAGTGATATGTGAAAGAAGAGAGAAGTGAAATCAAGTGGGAGGGCAATCGTCTTGAAAGCAGACAGATCTTTGTTTGGATGTTGGCGTAGAGGTTTGTAGGCTCTCATCGGGTTGCACACATATACAGGATATGACACTGTAAGTGCTTTTGCAGGCAAAGGGAAGTCAAGCGCCCTAAAACTTCTGACCAGCAACAAGGAAACTCAGAACATATTCTTAGAGTTGGGGTCAGGAATAGAGTCAGGAATGGGACCTCTCCCCAGAACTGATGGACAAACTGTATGCCCCAACAGCATCGACCACCAAGGTCAATGAGTTCAGGTATCACCTTTTCTGTGCCAAAAAAGGAGAAATCGAAAGTCATCTACCATGCAAGGACTGCTTAACAAAACATGCACAGCGAGCCAACTACCAGGCTGGTATATGGAGAAGATGTTTGGAGAAGGACCACAAGTGCCAAGCCCTGTTGGCAGAGGATGGAAGATGAAGAGAGAAGAGGAAGCTGAACAGTTGGTGGCACACTAGATGGAAGGCCAGCCAGCACCCACTGTCATCCTGGATCTACTGGCCTGTAACTGTCCAAAAAAACGTTATACTCTCAAGATGTATGTGTGTTGAAAATAGCCTCAGGTGTACTGACATGTGTAGACTGGCAGACTGTGAGAACCAGGCATCTACCTCAGAGAGTGTGGAAAGTTCAGATGAAGATGTGGAAGATGTGGAAGACTTGGAAAATTATTATGATTATTAATAGGTTATGAAAGTATGGAAAGCAGTCTTTGATTAAATATATTCATTTTACAACCAAATGGGGCCTAGGTTATGGCCGTGTGGAACCCCATATTTGAATTATTGTACTGTAATTCTATATGCTATGACAAAAGCTTAAGATTGTTTTGATTTGATACAACAATATGGAAAATATCATGACATTGATAAAACTCCAGAAATCTCTCCAAATGAGTTTTTTTTTTACCTTTTGGGAGGTTTGGTAACATTTTCTGCTGTACTGATGTTAATGAGGAATATATACAAAAAGTGATTACTTATTTGAAGTAATAAAGCTACCACAAGTGCAATGCTATCACATATTTTCTAACTCTAGAGATGTATACCTTGCCAAACATCACTATGAGCATTATTCCCCTCAGATGACCAACCCTACTGGCTCAGGGACTATTTGTAACTTGAAATAATTTTTATATCTTGCTCAGTACTGTTGCCTCAAAGGAACAAATTTCACAACATCAGTCAGTGATAATAAACCTGATTCTGGTTCTGGTACATAATTTGTATTAACCCTCAAGTTTTGAGTTTATTGCTGTCATCAACATACATAGGGTATAAATGTCACAATTTTTGCTTACAACAGCTGCACAACACATTGTAAAACAAGGACAGCCCTAATTTAACATAAACTTTTATTGACATAAATTTTTCACGCATGCAAAATGAACAATAAAATAAACAAATTATACCAATAACAGATTAAGAGAGTAGAAAGAAATGCAGTCTGATGTAAGTTAGCATTTTTCAGATCACTTCAAGAACCTGATGCAGTGTGGAAAAAGCCGTTACTTCAAATTTGAGGTGTGAGTTTTAGAAGAATGAAGGGAGATCTCATAGAAATCTCTCAAATATTGAAAGCCTTAATGAGAGTGGATGGGGAGAGGATGTTTCTATAGTGGGGGAGTCTAGGACCAGAGAGCACAGCCTCAGAATAGACGGACATTACATTAGATTATGAGGACACACAGTCCTCTTTTATTGTCATTTAGTAATGCATGCATTAAGAAATGATACAATTTGTTCCTGCATCATGATATCACAGAAACACGAGATAAACCAAGACTAAAAAAACCTGACAAAACCCACATAATTATAGCATAGGTTATAACAGTGCGAGCAATACCGTAACTTGATAGAAGAACAGACCATGGGCACGGTAAAAAAACGTCTCAAAGTCTCTCGAAAGTCCCATCATTTCATGCAGATGGTTGAAGGAAGAAAACTCTTCCTGCCATGAGCTTCCAGTGCTGCAAACTTGCCGATGCTGCATCCTGGAAGCACCCGGCTATAGTCCAACTCTGAGTCCGTCCGAAAACTTCGAGCCCCCGACCAGCTCTCCAACATCGAGCACTGAGCATCATCTCTGCCGAGTGCTTTGACCCTGGTCCCAGCAGCAGGCAATAGGCAAAGCCAAGGATTTGGGGCCTTCCCCTCCGGAGATTCTCGATCGCACAGGAGCAGCGGCAACGAAGCAGGCATTTCAGAAGTTTCTCCAGATGTTCCTCTGTGCTCTGCATGGCTGTCTCCATCAAATCAGGATTGTGCACGGCATCCTACTTCACAAATACGATATCAATTCGGAGCGGCCGCGCGCGCTGTATCGTGCTGCCATCTTCTCCTCTCCTCCTCATTTGAATCCATCTAGAACAGAGACGTGGAGGAATTTCTGTAGCCGGAGGGTGGTGGATCTGTTCAATTCATTGTCACAGACGGCTGTGGAGGCTAAGCCATTGCGTCTATTTAAGGCAGAGGTTGATAGGTTCTTGATTTGTTAAATCAAAGTTTATGGGGAAGAGAGAGAAAAATGGGGTTGAGAAGGATAATAATTGATTCTGGTAAGGTTATTATTCAATGGAATTATTGAGTATGCCTGCAAGAAAATGAATCTCAGGGTTGAATATGTTGATAAATTTACTTTGGATTTTGAACTTTGAAATCAGCCACGATGGAATGGTAGAGAAGGCTCGATGGGTTGATGGACTAATTCTGCTCCTTTGCCTTATGGTATTATGGACCTGCAGGATCCTGTCCCTCCTGACTGATGGTATTGATATTGGTTTTGATTAATTATTGTTACTTGCACCAAAATGCATTGAAAAGCTTGTCTTGCATCCTATTTGTAAGGATCAGAATCATTAAACAGTGTTACGGTAGAAAAAAGGTAAGGTGATTACAAGGCAGAATAAAGGCCTGATATCTATGGAGAAAGTGCAGTGCAGGTAAACAATGAAGTGCAATGTCGAAATGAGGTAGATTGTGAGGCCAAGAGTCCACTTTATCAGGCAAGTGGTCCACTCAAGAGTCGGATAACAGTGGGATAGAAGCTGTACCCGATTCCAGGTGGTATGTGCTTTCAGGCTTTTGTATCCTATGCACAATGGGAGAAGAGAGAAGAGGGAATATCCAGGGTGGGCTTGATCTTTGATTACACTGACTGCTTCACTGAGTCAGCAACAAACACAGACAGCATCCATAGAGGGAGGCTAGTTTCTGTGATGTGCTTCTCTGTGTCCATAGCTCGCTGCTGTTTCTTGCGCTTGGACTCAGAATCTAGTTTATTATCACTGACATGTGTTGTGAAATTTGCTGTTCAGCAGCAGGCATACAATGCAATACGTAAAAAATGCTCTAAATTACAGTAAGAAATATATATAATGTATAGTGCAAAACTCAGAGCATAAGTGTGAGGTGGTATTTGTGGGTTCATGGACCATTCAGAAATTTGATGGTGGAGCGAACAAAGCTGTTCTTAAAATGTTCAGTGTGTTTTTCCTGCATCTCCTCCCTGGTGGCAGAAATGGGCAGAGATCACATGCAAGCCAGCTGCTTTATCAAGCATTATATATCCAGACAGAATGCTGTCTATGATGCATTGATAAAAATTGATAAGAGCCAATTGGATGTGTCAAATAACCAAATCCCATTGGTTATTCAAAGTCTAAAACTCGCTAGCCTCTATCCTCTTTTCTTCCCCTCGGAACAATTGTTTTATAACAAGATTTTCGAGAATAGGAGGATTCTTAAGAAGATAACTATGGCATTAGAGTAGGACAGGTGTTATATAGGTTATAAGTAAGGCCAAGGCCGGCCGGTGACATAGTGGCATCTGCACTGGATTTTGAGGCAAATGGCCTAGGTTTGAAACCCGCCAGCTCCTTGAACGCTTTCCATCCGAGCTGGAGTGAGCATCGGGCTAGCAACTCAGCCTTGTGAAAAAACAGTCAAATATGCTAAAGAAATGGCAATGTTCCATGGAAAAGAACAACAACAACAAATAAGGCCTAGGTGTTAAGGATCTGACCTGAACACTGGGTCGAAGGGCCTCAGCTGGTAGCTCTGGATCACAACAGTCCTTAATTTCTGTTTTCTATCACCTGGCCATGTGGGTTCTGGCCCAGCCCCTTTCCTTTTTGGACTTCCTCCGATTACCTGCTTGTCTCCTCATTTGCACACACCTATTTCTAATTTTCACTCATTACCCTGGCCATTTAAACCCCGCCTTGACTAGCATTCTCTGCCAGTTCGTCCCAGTTCTGACCTGTGTTGTTCTAGCCTGTCATTGCAACTTCTACCAACTGATTTTGCCTGATTCTGTGTTTTGGATTTTGCCCGTTCTTGGACCTGATTTTGTCCTGTCCGCTCTGGATTGTCTGCCCTCGCCTGACTGCCTTTCCTGGTTAAGACCTCTGCCTGCCATTTCGGATTCGTGCCTGCCTTCTGTTTTTGAAAGACTGTTGCCTTTGTGCTCCCTAATAAATCCTTGTGAAAAAGTATTCGTTGGTCTGCACTCGACACTAGGAATTCAGGGAGGAACTCTGAAAACTGGTCATTCTCGCACTATAAAGAAGATGTTCAGTTGAGATCTCCCTCAACAATATTTAAACAATCAGGAAAATTGCGATAAAGCTTCTTAAATGCTTATGTCTCTTAAATGAGTAAATAAGGTGTAATTGTTAACAGGAGGAAAAGAATTGTTATCTGAAAAGCACGGATTCACCATGCTTGGCACGGAGAACACTGTATAACATTTTTATACAGTGAGTGTTCCATTATGCATTGCACAGCCTGGAAGGGTGTTGGAAAAAGGTACAATGTTAACATTCAAAAGGGAAGCAGATAAATATAATTGAAACGCAAAAGAGTTAACAGGAAAAAGAAAGGGAATCAGTTTAGTTGGTTAACCCTATCAAAGAGCCACCACCTACACAATGGGCCAGATGCTTCCTTCTGTGCGGTATTATGTGACTTTCCGAAACAGGCTGTTTGGAGATCAAAGCCAAAGTTTTCTGCATGGCTCACCAGCCTGTCATTACCACAGCTCACACCACCCCACTTTTCTCCCTCAACATTACTTTAATGGGCAGGAAAATTGCAGACTGATGTCCTCACAGCAGAATACTCCATGAATAATGACTGGGTTTTTGATGATATCCTTTCTAGCAGTCCACACAATGATCTTGGAAAGTATGAAAATGCCATTCAATTGCATAGCTTGTTCTTGTTCCTTTTCATGCCTTATGGCACATTAGGTGGCCTTTTTTTGCCATTTTCTTAGCATTTGACTGTTTTTTTTTTACGAGGTTAAGCTGTTAGCTCGATCCTCAACCTGGTACAGATGGAAAGTGTGCAAGGAGCCGGCCAGATTTGACTTCATGACGTTGCCTCAAAGTCCACTACACCGGCAGTCAGCATATTGCATAACTTACTCTACTTTTAATATACCAAGGAATTTTGTTGCTCTTGCTTATTTTTTCTGTTGAATATTCATTGTTACAGAATAACAAGAAGATGAATTATCTTGCAAATTGGGTGCTTGCATACACTCCAAAAGTTTCCTAGGATCATCATTACCCAGAGGATTAATGCAAGCTTTTAAACATGACATTTCCACGTTTTGTGAATAAATGAACCATCAGAATATTGTTAAAAAAAACTAATGTTAAGAAAGGAATTACAAAAGAAATATGTAGCTTATCTTAAACTAATCTTGCACCACAAGAATCATTTTCCTCTTTTGATGATACTGAATAATAATGAGAATATTTTGCTTCTAATGAAACTACCAAGTCCTAATGTCTTTTGCTGCAGCTGTTACTATGGGGTGTTATTTTACCACAAGCAACTTTTGATTTATTACAATTTCATATCCTTTTGGCAATATATATTGTACTGAATAAATACATGTAGAATATTACATTATTGATAATCACTTTTGAGTAGCAATAACTCTTTTTGGAGACTGATTTAATTAGAATCAGCTTTAAACTTCCCATGCTACCAAGTACACAGCTTACTAAGTGACTAGAAATATTTAACTGTCTCTTATGTCTGATGCCATTACATATCTGGGAATTTTCTGACTCAGTCATTAATCACCCACATTGGATATTCCAAATAACTTTATGTTAAAGAACAGCCATTTACAATTTCTTATATGAACTTACAACATCCCAAAGATCAATTACAGCCTTGAAAAATATTCATAGAAAGGGAATTTTGCAGCATTTACAGGGCCTGTACGGTGATATTCATTAAAAAACAGGCACTTAGAAAGGTCTCCTAAAAAACAATGACCTGGAATTTTCCCTCAAAAGAACACCATCAGCTCTATATGATACTGTCAGCATTTCTCTGCACTATCAGAAAGCTTCCAATTCTCCTTTACATTGCACAACAGAGTACAAATTTTCTGTTGTTGCTCAATATATGATTGTTACCAAAGGAAAAACAAAGGCAGGAGATGTTTGGCCTTTATTAAGTGCTTCAAATATTAACAAAAATAGTGAAAATAAAACTGCCGATATTCACAAAAGGATATGTACCATAAAACACATTAATAGTTCCATTTATTTTTGTCCGGGGGAGCTAGTGGCAGCTCTGATCACTCTCTCCCACTGACAGCGATGAGCCCTGTATATTGTGCACAGCAATTTTTATCCTCAAAATTAACTGAAGACTATATGGGAGGTTAAAATATGATGCACCCACAATGTAGTTACAAAATAAACCAAAGTATTGAATTGAATTGACTTTATTTCTTCACACCATTCACATACATGAGGAGTAAGAATATTTACATTATATCTCCATCAATTTATAGTAATTTATAATAAATGTTATGTACAACAGGATAGTCAATATAACATAGCACTACAGATGCGTCAGCATAAATTAGTCAGTCTGATGGCCTGGTGGAAGAAGCTCCCCGGAGCCTGTGGTCCTAGCTTTTCTGCTGCAATATTGTTTCCTGGATGGAAGCAACTGGAACAGTTTATGATTGGGGTGACTAGGGTCCCCAGTGATCCTTCACACCCTTTTTATGCACCTGTCTCTGTAAATGTCCTGAATAGTAGGAAGTTTATATCAACAGATGCGCTGAGCTGTCCGTACCACTCTCTGCAAAGTCCTGCGATTGAGGGAAGTACAGTTCCCATACCAAGCAGTGATGCAGCCAGTCAGGATGCTCTGAATTGTGTCCCTGTAGAAAATCCTTAGGATTTGGGGACTCAAACCGAACTTCTTCAACTGTCTGAAGTGAAAGAGGCACTATTGTGCTTTTTGCTCCACATATATGGTATGTAGAGACCACATAATATCCTCGGTGATGTGTATGCTGAGGAACTTAAAGCTGTTCATCCTCTCAACCACAGATCCATTGATATCAATAAGGGATAGCCCATCTCCATTCTCCCTGTAGTCCACAACCAGCTCCTTTGTTTTTGTGACATTGAGGGAGAGGTTGTTTTCTTGACACCTTTGACACCATCAGAAGTCGGGCTGATGACTTCTCTGTAGGATGGCTCGTTATTATTTGAGATAAGGCCAATCAATGTAGTATCAACAGCAAATTTAATTAGCAGATTGGAGCTGTGGGTGGTGACACAGTCATGGATATACTGAGAGTAAAGCAGGGGCCTTAGGACACAGCCCTATGGAGCATCTGTGCTGAGAGTCAGAGGGGCAGAGGTGTGGGAGCCCACTCTTACCACCTCCCAGTGATCTGACAAGAAGTCCAGGATCCAGCTGCACAAGGCAGGGTGAAAGCTAAGGTCTCTGAGCTTCTTATTGAGCCTGGAGGGAAGTATGGTGTTAAATGCTGAACTGTAGTCCAAGAACAGCATTCTCATATAAGTATCCTTCTTCTCTAGATGTGTACGGACGGTGTGTAGAGCTGTGCCTATTGCATTATCTGTCAATTGGTTGTGTCGGTAGGTGAATTGTAGGGGGTCCAGTGTGAGTGGCAGCATGCTGCAGAGGTAGTCCTTGACTGGTCTCCCAAAGCATTTGTATATTATTGAGTTGAGTGCAACAGAATGCCAGTCATTCAGACATGTTACTTCGGTCTTTTTAGGTATAGGAGCAATGGTCAAGTTCAAGGTTATTGTCATTTAACTGTACATATTCAATCAAGTGAACAATATTCCTCCAGACAATGTGCACCCTTAATATCACACATTAATGTCACCCTTAATGTCACACTGATGGGACTGTTTATTGTCGCCGGAGATTTTAACCACGCGAACCTCAAGTCAGTGCTCCCCAAATTCCATCAGCATGTAGACTTTGCAACGAGAGGGGCGAATGCGTTGGACCTCGTTTATACAAACATCCCCGACGCATACTGGGCGGAGCACCGCCCCCACCTCGGTTACTCAAACCACATCTCTGTTACGCTAATCCCAGCATACAGACTCCTCGTCAGGCACTCCAGACCAGTTCAGAAGCAGGTGAAAACCTGGCCAGCAGGAGCCATCTCTGCTCTCCAAGACTGCTTTGAGCACACTGACTGGCACATGTTCAGGGAGGCTGCAACCGATGACGACTCCACCAACTTAGAGGAGTACACAGTATCCGTGACTAGCTACATCAGCAAGTGCATCGATGATGTCACTGTGTCCAAGACCATCACTACACGCTCTAACCAGAAGACATGGATGACCGCGGAGGTGCATGCGCTGCGGAGGACCCGAGACTCCACCTTCAGAGCAAGCGACAACAGCGAGGGCCAAACTGTCCCGGGCCATCAGACAGGCAAAGCATGCACACGCCCAGCGAATCCACAGCCACTTCCAGGACAGCGGCGACATGCGGCTCATGTGGAAAGGCATTCAGGGTATCACCAACTACAAGACAACATTACCTGCCTGTGCGGGTGATGCCTCCCTCCCAGATGTGTTGAAAAAATTCTACGCTCGGTTTGAGGTGGAAAATGACATGGTGGCGAGGAAGACCACCCCTCCTCCAAACGGCCAGGTGCTGTGTCTTACCGTGGCTGATGTGAGGAAAACTCAATGCAGGGTAAACCCACGGAAGGCTGCTGGACCAGACAATATTCCTGGCAGAGTGCTCAGAGGATGTGCAGACCAGCTAGCAGAGATTCTCACTGACATCTTCAACATCTCCCTGAGCAGTGCCGTCGTTCCAACGTGCTTCAAGGCCGTCACCATCGTCCCCGTGCCGAAGAAGTCTTCAGTGTTCTGCCTCAATGACTACCGTCCCGTTGCACTCACATTTATCATCATGAAATGTTTCGAGAGGCTCGTCATGAGGCACATCAAGTCCCTGCTGCCTCACTCACTGGACCCCCTGCAGTTCGCATATCGTCCCAACTGTTCAACAGATGACGCCATTGCCATCACCCTCCACCTGGCCCTCACCCACCTGGACAAAAAAGACACGTACATTCGAATGCTGTTCATAGACTTCAGTTCAGCATTCAACACAATCATTCCTCAGAAACTGATTGGAAAGCTGAAAGTGCTGGGCCTGAACACCTCCCTCTGCAACTGGATCCTAAACTTCCTGACTGGGAGACCTCAGTCAGTCCAGATCAGGAGCAACATCTCCAACACCATCACACTGAGCACGCGGGCCCCCCAGGGCTGTGTGCTCAGTCCACTGCTGTTCACTCTGCTGACCCACGACTGTGCAGCAATACACAGCTTGAATCATATCATCAAGGTCGCCCATGACACGACCATGGTGGGTCTCATCAGCAAGAACGATGAGTCAACATACAGAGAGAAGGTACAGCTGCTAACAGACTGGTGCAGAGCCAACAACCTGTCTCTGAATGTGAACAAAATAAAAGAGGTGGTTGTTGACTTCAGGAGAGCACGGAGCGACCACTCTCCACTGAACATTGGCGGCTCCTCTGTTGAGATTGTTAAGAGCACCAAATTTCTTGGTTTTCACCTGGGGGAGAATCTCACCTGGTCCTTCAACACCAGGTCCATAGCCAAGAAAGCCCAGCAGCATCTCTACTTTCTGCGAAGGCTGAGAAAAGTCTCTCTCCCACCCCCCCATCTTCACCACATTCTACAGAGGATGTATCGAGAGCATCCTGAGCAGCTGCATCACTGCCTGGTTTGGGAAATGCACCATCTCGGATCACAAGACCCTGCAGCAGATAGTGAGGTCAGCTGAGAAGATCATCGGGGTCTCTCTTCCCACCATTACAGACATTTACACCACATGCTGCACCCGTAAAGCCAACAGCATTGTGAAGGATCCCACGCACCCCTCATACAAACTCTTCTCCCTCCTGTCATCTGGCAAAAGGTACTGAAGCATCTGGGCTCTCACGACCAGACTGTGCAACAGTTTCTTCCCCCTAGCCATCAGACTCCTCAATACCCAGAGTCTAGACTGACATGTACATCAATTATTATTATATTGTAAATTTTCCTCTACTGTGCCTATTGTCTTGTTTATTATTTACTGTACTGCCCTGCACTGTTTTGTGCACTTTATGTAGTCCTGTGTAGGTCTGTAGTCTAGTGTAGTTTTTGTGTTGTCTTACGTAGTCCAGTGTAGCCTTGTGTTGTCGCTCTCAATCTAGTGCAGTTTTGCGTTGTTTCATGGAGCACCATGGTCCTAGAGGAACATTGTTTCATTTTTACTGTGTACTGTACCAGTAGTTTATGGTCGAAATGACAATAAAAAGAGACTTGACTTGAGCACATAAACCAAAATATTATTAATATTCCAGTAATTTTGTCTCTTGCATCCCTCAATAACTGGGGGGTAAATCCCTCAGGCCCTGGGGACTTATCCACCTTTATACTCATTAGGAGACCCAAAACTTCCTCCTCGTTGACCTCTAAGTTCCTCTTTTAAATGTAAGTTGTGCTTCAGGTAAGATACATTTTTGAATGCTTCCTTGCAAGATTCCACAAAGTAAATCATCTCTCATTACATCATTAGACTCTTTTCTGAAGTGATAGTGCTCAGAGAACTTCTACAATTCAGCCACACACACTGGAATGGACTCCACTTCTTTCTGATTCCACTTATGAAACCTAAAGTGTTCAGCAATCAACTATGGTTTTAGCTGTAAGTGTTCCCGCATTCCTTTCACAGTATCAGCAAGCTCACTGTGGCTAGTTTAGTTGGAGTAGCCAAACATCTAAGCAAACTTTATCACTTTGAATCCAATGTACTCAGCCAAACTGGCACTCACTGGCTACTTTATTTGCTTCAAGTCTGCTCAGTATACAATATCCAGTTATCTGTTGTGTAATCAAACTTATCGATCTTTCTCCTGCAGCCAGCTATTTCTGCTCCTTTTTTAATGATTATTATCATCAGCTGCTCATTGTTTATGAACCTGAGAATTCTTCCATTCTCTGACTTTTTTTTCTACTTGTTCTTCTTATCTTTTGTGCAGAATTTAAGCTACTCCAAAGAAAATAAAAACATTCTGCACTTTTTTTTAAACTGTTCTTGCTGCTCTTTTTTTTACTTGAATGTCTTGCTGCACTTAATCAGGCAGGTAGCAGTCTTGGGTTCACTTAAAACTTCTTTGTTGCCATTGCTGTGTTTTATAATTTCAAAACATAAAACTAATTAAAAGGAAAGCAAGGGAACTGGGACATAACTCGTGTATGTTCATCTTTACTTTAAGCAAAGTGTGCACGTATGATGAGGTGGTGTAATGACATATGCCATTTACATATTTTTACAAATTATCAGCAATGGATTATGCAAACAACAAAGAATGCTTAATAAAACAACATACATATTTACAATATTACTCAAATATTACTGAAATATTAAATACAATGGAACATATAATGTAGACAAAGACAGTAGGTTAGTAATTTGCTTGTCTGCACCCATTCCCAGTATTACGATCTTTTGTTGCACAGCTGAAAATTTCTGTTTGTTCATTAGCCTCGGGTTAGTTTTGTTTTGAAACGTTGATGAGCATTGAAGGGGCCGGTCTCACAGCGTGCCTGTGTGATCAATGCACTTTTTTTGCTTTCTCTTACTCTTGCTTATTATTCCTTGTTAACCTTGTCAAGCTCCAATAGAAGCCGACAGAGAAATGTTGAGCAAATCCTGTTCTGCTCAAGGAAAAAATATTGCATTTTCGAACCTTGTCTCAAAAAACACGCATTTTTATACATTGTACTTTTTTTCCCTTGGTACTTTTCACTGTGCATGAGAAACCTCTTGCCTTTGAATCATGCAATAGTGGGCTGAACTAGCCTTTCAAAGATTTAAACAAAAAACACACATTTCATTGCTTCACTGAGCTTGTTCTATGCTGCTGGAGATTCTGACCTTTAAATGGGAATTGAGATCAAGTTCTCTCTTTTTTTTCATAAACAGCAGAATTCTGCAGATACTAGACACACAGAGCAACACAGTGCTCTTCTGGACTGAGATCTGAGATGCTCCCAGGATTTGTTGGAGTCACTCTCTCAGTCCAGGTGTCAGAGCCCCAGGTGCTCCTATCACCACTGGGATTACTCTAGCTTTAGCCTTCCTCATCCTTCCTAACTGCTTTTTCAAGCCCTGGCATTTCTCTAGTTTCTCATATTCTTTCTTCCTGATGTTCCTGTCATTTGGGATTGCCATATCTATTACTATTGCTTTCTTCTCTTCCTTGTCCAATATTACTCTGTCTGGTTGTTTGGCCAGTACCTGCTTATCAGTCTGTATTTGGAAGTTCCACAGGGTCTTAGTTCTGTCATTCTCCACTACCTTCTCGGGTGTTTCCCATTTGGAATTGGGAGTGTCCAATCCATGCTCAGTGCAGATGTTCCTGTACGCAATTCCTCAACTTGATTATGCCGTTCAGAGTATGCTGTCCCTACCTGCATCTTGCACCCTCCTGCTATGTGCTGGACGGTTTCAGCAGATTCCTAGCACAGTCTGCATCTTGGGTCTTGCCTGGTGTGATGGACCGCTGCTTCTATTGCTGTTGTGCTCAGCACCTGTTCCTGTGCAGCCACGAGCAGCACCTCTGTGCTGTCCCTCAGCCCTGCCATTTCCAGCCATTCACAGAACATTCTTATGTCAGCCACCTCTGATACTGGCGATGGTGCATCTCATGCCATGGCTTGTCCTGCCATGGCCTCTGGTTCTCTAGCTCTGCTTCACCCGCTTCCATTTCCATATCCCCTACCTGCTGTCTGAGATATTCTCCCGGGAGGTCTTCCTGACATACTCATGGATGTTTTGCTTTCCTTCCAGGAATGTGGCTTGACACTTCCAAGTCCCTAAACTCCTTTATTCCAGTGGGTGTACAGTCGCTTGACTTTGGACTTTAGACGGAATCGTCGATGAATTGTTAGTAGTTTCCACATCTCGATGTCAGCAGCTTTGAGCTCGTTCCTTGCTCAGCACAGTATTGTAGCTGGGTATCTGATGGCAGGTAGGGTGAATGTGTTGATGACTCTGATCTTGTTCTTCCCATTCAGCTGGCTTTGAGGACATGTTTCACTCTTTGGAGTACTTAGATGTTGCAGCCTTCCTGTGTCCTCATCATGGCTTCCATGCACCTGCAGGATGCCCAGGTATTTGTACCATCCTGTACATCTGGTATGTGGCCTTCAGGTAACTTGACTCCTTCAGTAATGATGAGATTGCCTCTTTTCACTACCACCTGGCTGCACTTTTCCAGTCCAAATAACTCTGGATATGAGCAAAAAGAACAAGTGGAATCAGCATATTGGGCATTTGGTACACTGCTACAACTGTACACAGGATGAAGCTAGTGAATACTCGCTATTTATTTGATGTTCGGGTGTGAAGCATGATTGCCTGTAGACCTCTGTTTTAAAGCTGGCGGTGAAGACTTGACACAGAAGATTTATCTCAAGTATGTGTCTGACATGAGGAAAGAACTGCAAAAGGCATATGGGCTAGCAGCAGTCAGTGCTACCAAGAAAAATCAAGGAAAGAACAGGAGGTATAATCGAAAGATTAGATTCCCTCATCTGATGCCTTGAGATAGAGTTTCAATAAGAAACCTAGAGCTACCAGGGAACCATAATTCGGCTGACCGCTGGGTGCCTACGCCTTAGCTGGTGCAGAGCCAGATGCCAACTCTGCTAGCTGTTCAGGTGAAGCCAGAGGATAGAAATGGCCCTGTCAAAATTCTCTATCAGATTCACCTTTTGCCCTGGGGGAGGAGTTATGTGTTGACCCAGAGTCTGTCACGGAACTTACACCTAGCAGGAGAACTCTGTACAGAAGGAGAAAACAGAAAGACAATCAGTGGAAAAACCTGAAGAGGATCCAACAAACTGCATGCTGTATGGACTAAAAGAATGAGGAAATGGCGGCTTGGCAGTCAAGGACTCTCCAAGAATTGATGACAAGGTTCCTGAATCTCCTAGCCCTGACTCAGAGGTAACGGGGAGGACTACCACTTGACAGGCAGATGTGATGATAGGCAGTGAGGAGAAAATGGGCTGCAATGTAATTTGGGATGAAGCTGAGCTCAGTCAGGTGACGGGGGAAACTAAGTTGTCGGTAATGGACGGGGGGAGGCATCCCCAATAAACAGCAACAGTCACAAGGACTGCCTGAGGCTGAAGATCAGATAAGAAGGTCTCAGAAAGTCAAGAAACATCCAGATAGACGAGTATATGATGCACTAGGGAAACAGAATGTTGCATCTATCCCAATAATGAGATTTGCTACTGTCGTTTACAAATGGATTGGAAAGGGGATCCTGAAATCATGAAATTCATTAGGATACTGTGTTATTAATAAAGGCTTGATAAGTTCCAAAGTCATGAGGACATGCTATTTTTGGTGGATGAGAAATTAATGCTCTGGTTAAGATCTCTAATGCCATGTTGTGATGTATTTCATTTTAGTAGTTTCTGTAAAGGGATCACCCTGCTGGTAGAATTTTTTGGTTTCAGCTAAAGATAAGGAGCCATGTTGTCAAATTTAAAAATGTTGTGTCAGACAATCACGATGGTGAGATCGGGAGGAAGTTCTAGAGAGCTAGAGAGAGATTTGTGATGGACAATGATAGTGTCTGTGGTCTCTTGGCAGGAGCTTTGGAGAAGAGAATTTCGGGAAGGCGCCCATAGGATTCAATCCGATGGGAAGGTGCTATTACAAGGTGTGCTTCATGAGACGAAGGAGTCCAAGATGGGAAGTTCTACTGGTGATTGGTTATGAGAATTCAGCACCATGAATAACGGTCATATCCAGCTTTTGGAAGAGATGAGTAACAACAGTCATATACACATTTAGACTGGTCTAGCTGTAATGGGTCCTTTTATTTTGATAAAGCTGGAATTGGTAAATTTACTTTCTTTATTACTTTATGGTGGTGTATGCTTTGTCATCTCTTGAGTAATTCTGTATGGGCAGTATTTACACAGCATCCCCTCAAATCGAGGTTCCGTTAATCAGAACAACCCGACTTTCCTGTTTGGTTGAACTCCAAATCATATTGCCCCTATACGTATATTGTAATATACATCTCATCGCTTTCTCTCCACAGAGTCACGTGGATGTTAGCAAAGTTAGCTATCGAGCCAAGTTTGCATATGAGCCCTGTGAGAGTGTACTGACAGAATAATCATCCTGATTGCTTACATGACACATGTATCCATATATTAAAATTATTATTCCTTTTTCCTGTACTGCTCATTTATTCTCCAACTTACAATGCTGTTTTAGAATTATATTGTTTCTGTGAACTTAGAAGGAATATTTTCACATCTATCCCTTTCCCATAATTTTTTCCCACAGTGCTACAAATAATTTTCTTTTCTTTTGAAGAATCTGTCCAATCTGCTTTCGAAGCCAATGATTGGCTTTGTTCCTCCAATCTGCACAGGCATTCTGATCCAGGACATAGCAACACTCACACTCAAATCTTTTCTCCATTAGCTCCTGTACCACCTGCTAAGACCATCAGCTTCCCTCTGTGTACCTTGTCACAACTAGTCATCATTTTACACATCTGTATCCAATAGCTTGCTAACCCTCTTTGCTCTATAGTGAGAAACTCAAACTCCACTAGTGTAAGCAACAGTCCCTCCAAATCTTTATACAGCTGCTCAGACCCACTCTTGTTCTGAGCAGCAAATTTTTACACAGCCTGTAAGCTGTACAGGACTTTAATAAAACATTTGTATTTTAAAAGAAAATTCCAGCTGCACTGCAACAAAGGCTATGTGCGTGGAAACATTTCAGTCACTGTGTGGCCATGCACCCACGCAGATTTGATAAAACATTCTGTAAGCTTTTAGTTACCTTTCCCAACTCTCAGATCTATTCCTATCAATCACTTTTGTACCCTTTCTAAAGTCAAGAAATCAAAATTTGATGCAATATGAACATGTAACATAACTTCCCTGTTTCTGACTCTTCCCCTCACCTGTCCTTAAATTTATCAATGTCATGCATTTTTACTCAACCATTGTTAATTCAACATTTTCACCACCGAGTGAAATTCTTCACAAGTGCATTGAATGGATCCATGAGCAACAATGCCACTGTAATCATAAAAAAAGAGTCCTGGCCCAAAAAGTCAACTGTTTATTCATTTTCATAAGCACCACCTGACCTGCTGAGTTCCTCAAGCATTTTGTGTGTGAATCTTATTATAATTATCCTTCGTCTGAGCTCCCAGTATGAGCAGTTTTCCAAAACCAGTTGACTGAAACTCTTTCCAATTTTATAGTCATAAAGCAAGATAGCATAGAAAGTGGACCTTCAGCCCATCTAGACTATGCCTCGCCACCATGACAAGTTAATGCTCCTCAGAGAAGGTCATTCAGTAGGCAAGCAAAATTTGCTCTCTGCGTGCAGTGACATTATATGTAAAAACTACCATGAATGGGCTTTGGTTTCTTCTCCACATTTCATGTAAGGTTCAAAAGTTTCATCTTTACTTCCACACCTCACAAATACGGTGCTCAATCCCCATTCCTGGGACGGATACACAAATGACAAACAAAGACAACATTGCACTGATGTAAATAGATTTGAATTGAATTGATCTTTTAAAAAAATAAAATCGTGTTTTTCCAGTTCATCAGGAAACTTATTTTGCCCTTCCCCTAATGGGGGAAAAAGGTGGAACAAGCAAGAACACATCGTGATAAGGTCAAGAGCTGGTTACTTAAAACTAAATTGCATACAGATTTCTTCTCTCAAAGGATGATAAATCATCAACATTTTCTGACCCAGAGGATGAAGGAGGAATCATCATTAGAAATATATAAAATGAGAATTGTTAAATATTCAAAAGATCGATGGATTGCAAACATGGGGAACTGGCACAGAAAAGGAATTAAGAGTAGCACAGTGCAGTAATGGCATACTAAATGATGGACCAGGCCTGATGCCTGGTAGCCTATTCTCACTTCCATTTTCTTATGTTTTTGAAACACAGCAGAACGTAAGGTTGACCTCCTCAGACAGTTCTGATAGAAACCATTATGGAGCACTTATTAGATAATGGACAATCTAACCTGAACCCATTACACCTCTTCATTCTTTCTTCTTCTTTGGTTATCCATCGAAATCCGATGACGACATCCACTCCTTTAACAGTGAGATCTTGATGACTATACAGTCCCATTCTGGACCCAAAAACTCTATTGCAGGTGGGACATGTAGTGGTGGCAACCATGGCTGCATTTCTCCTGGTTCTCTTCTGCTGTCTTCTGGTTGTTCTTTCCATCTCTGGAATACGAACCCCGTCCCTACACAGCTGTCGCCAAGTGGTACGGTCAGCAGCAACATTCTCCAGGTCCTCGAGTCTGATCTTGTACTTCCTTAAAGCATTCTTCATCTGATCCTTATAGCGCTTCTTTGGTCCTCCAGCTGAGCGTCGACCATGACGTAGCTGGCCGTATAACCCTCTGCGAGGTAGCCGACATGGGGGCATCCCTATCACGTGCCCCAGCCACTGCAGCTGACGCTGGGTGATCATGGCCTCAATACTTCTGCAGTTGGTCTTTACAAGTATTTCAGTGTGAGGCACCCGCTCACGCCAGGTAATTCCCAGGATGTGCTGGAGGCAGCTTATGTGGAAACGCTCCAAGGACTTGATGTGACGGCTGTAGGTTACCCAAGCTTCACAGCTATAAAGGAGGGTGGTGACACAGACCGCTTGGTATACGGAGACCTTTGTGGAGGGACGAAGGCTCCTGTTCTGAAATACTCTGCGCTGAAGTCTCCCAAAGGCAGCTGATGCCTGTTTAATGCGGCTCTGGATGTCGTTGTCAATGCCGCTATCCTCAGAGAGAATGATCCCAGATATTTGAAAGATGGCACTACTGACAGCTTTTCATCACCAGCAGTGAAGGCAGGTAGAGTGGGTGGGACACTGGTACTCCATTGGCAAACCACTTCTGTCTCGGTGGTATTGACAGTCAGCCCCATCCTGCTGTATGCTCTCACTGCCACAGCAAGGACAGTCTGAAGATCCTCCGGAGTGTGGGCCACAAGAGCACAGTCGTCTGCATACTACAGCTCCAGGACCCGCTCTCTATGGAGTTTGGTGGTTGTGTGGAGCCTCCTGATGTCAAAGAGGTTGCCATCTAATCTAATGTCCACTGCCACACGGCTGCTGTCTTCAATCTCGTTGTGGAGAAGCTTGGTCACACACAAGAGGAAGATGTTAAAGAGCACTGGTGCTAGCACACACCCCTGCCTCACCCCTGTGTGTACAAGGAAGGGCTTGGACTCTTGTCCTCCTATGGTCACCCCAGCAGTCATCCCACCGTGGAACTGGCAGAGGATGTTAACAAATTTATTGGGACAGCCAAACCTGAGGAGGACATCCCATAAGAGCTCTCTTTGTACAGTGTCGAATGTTTTGGAGAGATCGACAAAGGCCATAAACAGGTCCTGATGTTGCTCCCGGCACTTTTTCTGAAGCTGCCGGGCTGTAAAGATCATGTCGATCGTGCTCCTGTTCTTCCTAAATCCACACTGCGAATCAGGCAGCATTGACTCGGTGATGTTGCTGATGAGTCTCTGAAGCATCACCTTAGCCAGGACCTTTCCAGCAACAGAAAGCAGTGATATGCCCCTACAATTGCCGCAGATGGCCTTGTCACCCTTGTTTTTACATATGACAACAATGTTTGCATTTCTCTGTTGCTGTGGGATGTTCTCATCAGCCCAGGCCTTGGTGATGTACTGGTAGAGGGTGCGCATACACATGTACCCTCCGTTCTTCAGTAACTCAGCAGGGACATTGTCAGTGTCAGGGGACTTGTTGTTCTTAAGGGAATGAACAGCTGATAGAACCTCCTGGAAGGTTGGTGGTAGACTGAGGTCGTGAATAGGAGGAAGTTCAGGCAGTTTGTCCAGGATGGTGGGGTCTGCATCAGAGTCCTGATTAAACAGGGTGTTAAAATGCTCATCCCACCTCAGCAGAATGGTATTCTGATTCTTCAGAAGTGCTAGACCATCTGCTGTTTTCAGGGGAGTAACGCTTCGATTTATTGGGCCATAGATAGCTTTGACAGCATTGTAAAAATTATGCATGTCCTTATTATCAGCAAAGGACTGGATTTCATGTGCCTTTTCAGTCCACCACTCATTTAGTATGGCCCATATTGCCTTTTGCACTTTCCTCCAAGCTGCCTGCCAATGCTGTCTGATGCTGCTGGATGAAGAGTTGTTTAAAGTTGCCCGGTGTGTTTTGTGCACGTCCTTAAGCAAGTTGTGGATGGTGTCTGAGTTATCGTCAAACCAGTCTTAGTGGTTCTGGCTCTTATGGCCAATTGGGCTGCTGCCTCATACAGTTGATATAGGTCCACTGTTGTTCCATGGTATTTTTTGAGCTCAGACAAGGTTCCAGCTTCCTTAGTTTCTCAGCTAGGATGCGTCAAAACTCACTTCTTGGTTCTGTGTTTCTCAGGCAGTTGCAATTTAGCCACTTTTTATTGGGTTTTTGCAGCCGCAAGGGGGGGGATGCATATTCATATGGAGCTTGGCCACAATCATACGGTGGTCAGTCCAGCACTCTGCATCTCTCATGGCACGGGTGATGAGAACATCCTTGATGTCACTATGTCTCACTATGATGAAGTCAATCATGTGCCAATGTTTAGAGTGAGGGTGCATCCACGAGGTCTTATATTTTGCCTTCTGCTGGAAGATGGTGTTGGTTATGGTATGGTTTTACTCAGAGCAAAGAGAAAGTAGTCTCATGCCATTTGCATTCACCTTGCCAATACCATGCCTACCTAGCACTCCACTCCATATCCTGTTGTTCTGTCCCACCCTAGCGTTGAAGTCCCCAAGCAAAAGGATCTTATCATTCTTAGGGATCTGGCAAAGAGCTTCATCCAATGTCTGATAAAAGCATTTGTTGTCCTCATTCTCAGATGGCAAAGTTGGCGCATAAGCACTGAGAAACATGGCATAACGTTTCTTTGCCAGGGGGATACGGAGAGTCATCAGTCTTTCACTAATGCTAACAGGTGTTTCTGTGAGACTTGGTACAAAAGGTGTTCTGGATGGCAAATCCTACTCTGTGGAGATGTTGTTCACCTGGGGGGAAACCTTTCCAGAAGAGGTTTTTCACAGAGAAGATTTACTAGAATGTTACCTGGGTTTCATCACCTAAGTTACAGAGATAGGATGAACAAGTCAGGTCTTTATTCTTTGGAGCGTAGAAGGTTGAGTAGAGACTTGATAGAGGTATTTAAAATTATGGGGGGGATAGATAGAGTTGACATGGGATTATGAGGGGGACAGATAGACTTTTTCCATTGAGAGTGGGGGAGATTCAAACAAGAAGACATGAGTTGAGAGCTAAAGGGCAAAAGTTTAGGGGTAACTTGAGGGGGAACTTCTTTCCTCAGAGAGTGGTAGCTGTGTGGAACGAGCTTCCAGCAGAAGTAGTTGAGGCAGGTTCGATGTTGTCGTTTAAAGTTAAATTGGACAGCTATATGGACAGGAAAGGAATGGAGGGTTATGGGCTGTATGCAGGTCGGTGGGACTAGGTGAGAGTAAGAGTTTGGCATGGACTAGAAGGGCCGGGATGGTCTGTTTCCATGCTGTAATTGTTATATGGTTATATGTTATAAGAAGGTGTAGCCCATCCCTTCCTCTGTTAAAGAGCCTTCATCCAGGAGCCTGGTCTCACTCAGGCAGCAATATCAATGTTGTAGCACCTCGGCTCAGCAGCGATCAAGGCTGTTCTCCGGTGAGGTCTGTCAGAGATGCCATACGAGTCCAGGAGAGTCCTTACGTTCCATGTTGCCAGCTTTAGGTTGTACTGTTTCTTATTTCAACCGCAGTAGTGGAATAACTCGACAGGCGCAGTAACTTATCCAGGTGAGTGATTGAATGGACAATTTTTAGGCCACTTTTTCTAGGCCTTTCCCCAATTGGGGTGAGCAGTGCGGTCCCTAAATAGGGCTGCTCAGTCACACAGGGGTCTGCCAAAAACAGCTGCCACTCAGTCCCAGCTGCTAGCAACCAAATACCCTGTGCTGCTGCTGTGCAGGGTTCTGACTAGGAGCTCCCAGTCCATTTGTACCTGCTCCCATTGCCAGATGCCCCACCGCCATCAGACTTCAACCATATGTAAGGTCCAGGTATTGTTCACCATGGTCAGAGGTGGAGACCTGCGCAAGGAAGATTTTAAAGTGCCACAGGGGGTACGCCATCCCCAGTAGCACTATCTTCACCATGATGAGGTAAATCCTGGTGGCAAGGGTGATCCCAGGATAACCGCTCCCACATCTTGGCTGCAGAAGGCTACCGGGTCCTTTGTCTGTTAAGGTCCGCCTATTGCGCGCCGCCAGCGCATTGCTTTTCTGTCAGGGTGTGCTCCCTTAGCCTTGTCTCAACAGACTTACCACAAGTCAGTGGGGCTATTTGCCCATAGCTGGGACAGTGGTTGACGGGCGCCAGGGCGTGTCCACACAGTGGTGGGCGTGTCCACACAGTGGTGGGCCTGCACGCCACATCTCCGGGGGCGACTGCTGCTCTAAGATCCCCTGTAGTTTAGCCTGGGAACGTAAGATACCCAGTTTCCATGTGTGGCCCCGAGGAGGCACTGCAGGAGTCTTGGTGGTGGAGAGGCTCTGTACTGGCAGGAGGAGGCTTACACACTCGGCTCCTCTTTCACCCTCTATTAAGAAGACTTGCCAGCGGCAATAGCTGTAAGCAGAGAGTAGCAAGCAGAGAGCACTGTGTGGCAGACAGCATGCAGCATGCACTAACGACAAGCACTACTACACTACTGCACTCTACGCTTCACACGCACCCTGTGAGCAAATTCTCCCACCCACCCCTCCTCATTAGTCAAGAAGACACAGCATTGCCTCCACTTTCTGAGGAGATTGAGGCCTGCAAGAGTTGCCTATCAGATTCTTACAACTTTCTGCAGGAGCACAGTTGAGAGTATCCTGTCTGGCTGCATCAATATGCGGCAAAGAAGCTGCAAGACCCAACAGAGGATAGCCAAGGGGATCAGCAGGATCCCCCTCCCCCTATTTGTGACATTTATCGGAAGCATTGTATATGAAGGGCCGGAAGCATTGATGAGGATCCCTACCACCCATCCCTCAGTCTCCTTGACCCACTAACATCAGGAAGGAGGTACAGGAGCATCAAGACGAGGTTTGTCAGATTGAGTTACAGCTTCTCTGCCACCTAGAACAACGAGCTGTTTACGCTGTTTGTTGGATTGTTTACTGTTTACTGCTTACCTATGAAGCAAACTGCATTGCACTTTGAATTACATTTTATTAACTTATTTGCAGTAATATCTTGTTTTATGCACTGTGTGTGATGTGTGCTGTATGGGTGCACTGTGGTCAAAAGGAACATTGATTTGTTGGCTGTATATATGTACACTCAGCTGACAGTAAACTTGAATTTAAACCTAATCATCAGAATTCTGAACCCATCAATACAATACTACCTTACTATTTTTTCTTTTCTTTTTGAACCACTTATTTAATTTATATATATATAATACTTATCTATTATTACAATTTACGGTATATTGCACTGTACTGCTGCTGAAGAACAACAAATTTCATGACATGGCAGTGATAATAAAACTGATTTTGATTCTGGAATGATGTATGTCTTAGGAGCTTGAGTGTGATGGTGATCACTTCTACCTACAGCCCATGTCTCTTCCAGAAGAGGGTCTTCATTTAAAAAGAAGTCACTAACTCTAAAATGACGAGGGAAATATCAGAGAGAAATCCCACATTAGAGAGGTTTGAGTGTAGGGTGGGTGCAAGGGAGATGGGTGCAGTGACTATGCTCGGGAGAATTACATGCATGACTTGGACAATTGCTTGAGTGATTGGAAACCATATAACCATATAACAATTACAGCACAGAAACAGGCCATCTCGGCCCTTCTAGTCCGTGCCGAACTCTTACTCTCACCTAGTCCCACCGACCTGCACTCAGCCCATAACCCTCCATTCCTTTCCTGTCCATATATCTATCCAATTTAACTTTTAACAACAACATCGAACATTGAAGGAATGGATGTTATAATGGCTGCTTGAAGGTGGCAATTGGAACAGCTTGGAGAATATTGAAGGAGAGGGCAAGTGAGAGTTCACTTGGAGCAGGACAGCAGAGAAGCCTGTTTTCAAAATCCCTACCTGCAATTACAAAGTCACAACATTACGATAATATCAGCAGCTAGATCTGCCTACCACTGGGTAAAAGCTCCCAGTATTAATATGACAAAGCTCAATAATTCCATAAGCCTGTTCCATCACAACTATTAATCAGTTGCACAGATTCATTCTTCTAAGGTTAGTGGTGTCGGAGAAATGCTGTTGTTTCGAACTTCAGTAGCCGCTGGCAATGGAAGAAAGTGATTGTACAGTCGGTTGTTGCTCTGCTTCTCCCCCATGAAGTAGAATTTACTAGCAATATTGTACGAATATTATTTTAAAATCCACTGTCCACCAACTCTAATTAAGTGCTTATTAACAACCTTTAATGTTGACTCTTTTGGATTTCTAATGAGTATAGTAAATTCTCCGGTGATGTTCATTACAGATAAACTGCTCTGGAATTATATCTGTGGGATAAATAAACATGCCACTGAGTATTGCAGTTTCAATGTGTAATACAAGAGGCAGATAGCAAAACAGGAGGCGGGTATCCACATTTGCATATTCATATCACTGGTCCACATCATCTCCTTGTCAAGCAATATTCCAATTATAAAATCTCCACCCTTGGCTCCACATCTCTCTCTGGTGCCTCCCATTTCCAGTTCCAAAATCTCCACCTCCTCAAATTACTTTTGCTTCTATAATTCTGGCTTCTTGCCAGGATTCAGTCCTTGAATTTAATTTCTCCTCAGCTGGTGGCTGTCCGGAGTTCCTTCCCTAAAGATCTCTGCTTCCCTGTATTTCAAGCGTTTGTGTCTGGTGCTGGACTGTGCCGAGGAGAAGGGAGAATGTCTGCAAGGGGAGATGGTGGTCCTTAATTATATCATCTGCCTTTCCCAAAACTGTGGGAAGTGTAGGCAGAGGCAATGGAGGAGAGCTGATCTGCATGATGTTCTGGCTGCATTGACAAGTCTCTGCGATCTTATTTCTTTGATTAAGATACGGTACGGAATAACCCTTTCGGCCGCACCACCCAGCAACCCCCAATTTAACCCTAGCCTAATCACAGGACAATTTACCATGACCAATTAAGCTATCAACTGGTATGTCTTTGGACTGTGGGCATAAACCGGAGCCCCCAGAGGAAACCCATGCAGTCATAGACAGAACATGCAAACTCCTTACTGACAACAGCAGGAATTGTACCTGGGTCACTGGTACTGTAAAGTGTTGTACTAACCATGATGTTATCGCGCCAAGCCGCCCACTTATTGCGGCGTTGAGAAAGCAGTTGCTATTCAAAAGCTGCGATGCGTCTGGATAGATGCTTTCTATGGTTTTGCTTCCAAACTGGTAAGAGACTTCTTGGACTTCTCAGGTGGTGTCCTGGAATGGCTGTCCTGCATTGACCAGGCCTGTATTCGTGAGAGATTGGAAGAGTGGGAGATCTTTTTCCGATGTATAACATCATCATAAGGTTTGTCAGCTAGGATCTTTTCTATGACTGGGGCACTTAGAACCCAAGGTCACCCGCTCAGGATATCATTTAGTTGTGAGATGCAGAGATACCTCTTCACTCAGAACATGGTGACCTTGTGCAATTCTTTACTTCCAGAAGGCTTTGGAGATTAAGTCACAGTATAGTTAAGGAGATGTGTAGATTTCTAGACCAGAAAGTCATTAGGAGTAGGGAGTCAGACTGGAAATACTGTAGTGAGAGAGAGAAGCTTTGATTTCATTGAATGTCAGAGCAGTGTGAAGGGCTAAATGGCAATATTTCTGTTTCTCCACAAAAACTACCTGTCAGGGAGCCTCGGACACCTTAACAAACATGAATACTACTCAGCTATTACTCTTTTGCATTACTTATTTACTTGTTTATTTGTAACTAAGAGTAGTTTAAATGTCTTTCACTGCACTGCTACCACCAAACAACTAATTTCACTACATATGTCAGTGACAATAAATCTGATTCCGTTTCTATCCCCAGTAGACATACAAAGCTCCATACCAGGAGGTTACTAATACGTGGTTAATCCTGTCTAGGAGTCTACTGAAATGTTCTGCTGAATTAGTGAGAGCATTGTTGTGTTAAGAATTGGCCATGGCATCACGATAGCGGCATAATTGCAGTTGACATTGCCTTTCACCATATTAGAGGATATTATTGGATTTCAGTCAACTTCCCAACACTGTTGGTTCATGTTATCTGTCTTTTACAAAGAATTGCAATGCAAAGTCGCATGTGCACAATAAAAATATCCTATGCACAAGATTCGCCCCACATCAGATAGGGATGAAACTGAATAACAGAAGTAATGATTTATTGTCAAAGGACAGTTTGCAATTTACAGTCTTGTTCTTTGAAGTTCATGATAATCTAAGATCACAACAGAATTTGCACCTTGTGCACAAGGTGTTAATACTGTGATATGGCAGTTCAGTAAACCATTCCTTTTAATTAAGGTCCATCTGTCAAAGTGACTAGATATATCTGTGCTTCATCTTATTGTTTGATAACACATGAACTTCTATATTTGAAATTATTATGGTATAGCCATCAAATGTAACTTGATTAAATTTGCAGACATACATGTTGACAAAAGCAAATAAAATTCAATCCAGATACACATCTAACTTTTGCCATAATATGTTTGTGCTAAACTGCAAAATCACTTATTGATCCAAATCTAAAATCACATTTAACCTCTTTCAAAAATGGTAACAATACAATGCAGAGCGCCGTGCACTGCACAGGAGGATAAATCTATGTTAGCACCTGTAATCCTCGCTGCAGAATAATCTCAATTGTATTGACTAGTGTTTAGCTTTATCTACTAGCTAGTGATGGCAAGTGCAATGTTGGCATTTATTTCAAGGAGAATAGAATATAAAAGCAAGGAGATAATGATGAGCCTTTATAAGATTCTAATTAGGCTGCACATAGAATATTGTCAACAGTTTTGGGCCCCAAATCTCAGAAAGGAGGTTCACAAGGATGATTCCAGGAATGAAGGAGTTAACATATGAGGAGTGTTTGGCAGCTTTGGGCCTGTACTCAGTGGAATTTATAATAATTCGAGGGGATCTAGTCGAAACCTACCGAATTTTGAAAGGACTAGATAGGGTGGATATGGAGAGGATGTTTCCTGTGGTGGGGGTATCCAGAATTAGAGGGCACAGCTTCAAAATTGAGGGCTAAAACTTTAGAACAGAGGATTTTTTTAGCCAGAAAATAGTTAATCTGTGGAATGCTCTACCACAGACTGTGGTGGAGGCTAATTGTTCCCCAATCAGTCAGGGCATCAAAAGATGTGGTGCGAAGGCAGGTGTATGGGGCTGAGTGGGAGCCAGGGTCAGCCATGATGGAACAGTGGAGCAGACTCGATGGGCTGAATGGCCTAACTCTGTTGCTATGTCTTATGATCTTATGGCTTTCTGATCAGCAAACGCAGTTCAGATTCGGTCAACTTTTTGAAAATTGTGTCTGAAACCTGGGAATTCTAATTACTAAGGGCAGCAGAAACATTGTAATATTAGCACCCACGTTCCCTAAAATAATGAGGATCATGGTAGCATAACGCTATTACAGCATCACCGACACAGGTTCAGTTCCCGCCACTGATATTAAGGAGTTTGTATGATCTGCCCATGGCTGTATTGGTCTCCATTGGGTGCTCTGGTTTCCTTCCACACTTCAAAGATGCACTGCTACAAGGAAACAGGTTCATGGGTTTGATAAGTGAGACAGAAGACACTGATTATGAATAAGCACATTAATCATTTATTTACAGACAAGCAGTAAAACAGTCAACTAAACATCTAAGCCACCCTAAATTACACAAACTATAATACTAAAAATTCAGTGACACTTCAAACTTATTAAGTCTCCCCAAGTTACACAGCTACAAAATTAAACATTCAACAGATAATAAGCTAACTTAGCTATCTACAGCACACTTTCCCAATGGTTCTTCAGCATTGGTCATGACCATTAGTACGAAGAAGAGCCCCTGAAGACGGAGGAAAGCCAGCCAGTCTCTTGCATGTGCTATTCTTATACCACTGAGGTGGCCAGAACCAGATTTTGGTGCCATGGCATTCAAAGCAACCAATAAGAAAGAACTGCTGCATCCTTCGAATGGGCCAATCAACCACTGATTCAACAGAAGCGGATTTCAACCTGCATGCAAACTGTTACGTAACCGTCACTGTATTGTACCTCCAAAAAAAATCATATGCTAACCTTATCTTACATCTTATATATATAACAACATAGTAGGAGGCTATTTGGCCTATTAGCTCCATGTCAGCTCCCAGCAACAATCATATTTGTCCTATTCTCCCTCTCCTTATACTCTCTTGCCTTTTATTCTCCCCAAAAATACCCCTTGTTTCCCTTTTCCCATTAAATTACACAAGGGCAATTCACATTGGACAATTAATCGACCAGTATGTCTTCAGGAGGTGGGAGTAAACTGGAGCAGCTGAAGGAAACCCAGATAGTCATGGAGAGAAAAAGCAAGACCATAAGCATAATTAGGCTACTTGGCTCATCAAATCTGTTTCATTCCATCATGTCTGATTTATTATCCCTCTCTAGCCCACACTCCTGTCTTCTCCCTGTAACTTTTGATACCCTGACTAATTAAGGACCTATCAACCTCCACTTTAAATATACTCGATGACTTAGCCTCCACAGTCGTCCATGGCAATGAATTCTATAGGTTCACCACCTCTAGCTAAAGAAATTCTTTCTCATTTCTGTTCTAAATGGATAGCGCTCCATTCTGAGGCTGTGCCTTCTGGTCCTCGACTCACCTACCATATAAAATAACCTCTCCACATCCGTTTTATCTAGGTTCATCAATATTCGATGGGTTTCTCTAAGTTACTCCACATAGACAGCAGGTTCAGGATTGAATTTAAATCACTGGAGGTTTGCCTTTTAAAAAATGTAGTTGTGTTCCATGTATTGATAAAACTAAAAATGTAACCAGCTGAATTCTTTGGCATTACAATAATATATATTTGATAACATTCTGTGAAGCAGTTTGGAAAGGTTTTTTCATCACATAGAGGTGCTATAAAAATGAAATCTGGTATTGTTACTGCATCCTTGACTATGAAGTCTTAGAGAACAGGGAAAGCACGTTTTTTTGGTACATGATTGAATTTGTAACTGCATTTAATTATATTGATATAAATAGATTATTGAGGTAGAAAGGGAGATGAGAAATAGGATTATCACAATTCAAAAGCAGACATAGTATGGTACTAAGGAGTTATTTTTGTAGTGAGCCTTTGACCTCACTGTTTATGGTGAATGTAAAGTCTCCACAATGTGATAAGAGTTCCAGGAATGAAAGATAAATGAGGCTCAATAGTTAGGTTGGCAGGGGGAAAAGAGGTAGCGGTAACTTAGTGTTCACCCTTACTAGCTCCCGAAGGAGATATATATTCATCATGCAGGCCAGCACTGGAGTTACGTTGGCCAGAATTAGTAGAAGTAACAGCTGCCTTACCGGAAGGCATTTATGACTTGCCTCATTGGCTTTTTAAAACAATTCAATGGCTTTATTGACCCCGTTATTTAGTATCCAGCACAGCCGGCTCCCCTGCATGCTTTCCATCTGTGCTGGGTCACGAGCTGGTGATCTCTTTGGAAACTCACCCGGCAGAAGGCAATGACAAAACCACTACTGTAACTTGCCTCGTACACGATTCCCCACTACATCAGAGAGGAGTGAAGGGAAATCGTCTGCTAACCGGAGAAACTCCGGATGCAACGTACCTATTTAGTATCATATCAGATATTACCAGGTTGCAATAGAGCAGGAGCTCCCAACTTTTTTTATGCCATAGACCCCTACTATTAACCAAGGGGTCTATAGACCCCAGAGTGGGACTTTACTCAAGCCTCAGGAGTCACTAGTGCAGTCCTAAAATGTTGATCACCCTCATACTTCGTTGCTTATAACCTTTTGTTAATGGTGCAAATAGCCTCTTTCTATGCTGTTAAATTTCAGTGAATCAGGAGTGGTAAGGCCATGGAGAGTTTTGAAAGAAATGTAGAGAATATGACAACTCATTGGTTGCCAACAACCCTTCATATATTTTACACATCTTTAATCAAATTTAAATCAAATAGACTAGATTACTGCAATGCACTTATATTGGTCTTCAAAATCAATCTATTGATTAACTTTAGCTCATTCAGAATGTCACTGCTAAACTTTTAACTTAAATCAGGATGAGGGAACATATCACTCCAATTATCGCTACCCTGCATTGGATTCCAGTATCTTTCAGAATTGATTTTTAAAGTTCTCTTACTTGTTTTTAAAGCTCTTAATGGTCTGGCACCAGAGTACATCACAGAATCATTTTTGATTTTATAATCTTTCTTGCACAACCTCTCGGGTTTTTCTTTTTCCAGTCTCGTAGATTTAAACAATTTCCATCAAAAGAGAATTGACAAGTTAGCTTTTTTGAACTACCGCTCCTTATATGTGGAATTCAATCTCTAAAGCTGTAAGGGATGCAGACTGAGTTGACACTTTTAAACACCAGCTCAAAACCAATTTATTTAACCTTGCTTTTAACTAAAATCTTTTTATCTTTTATTTTCATGTTTATTTTTATTTTATATTTTATCTTCACATTTGCATTTTGATCCCATTGTAAATCACTCTGAACTAGATCACCTGTACAAAAAGAGCTCTGGAAAGAAGTCATTATGATATTATTATTATTTTTTTTTCTCAGCTCAGGCTGAGGTACGGGCATAGCAAACAACTTATTTCTCAAATGCAAGCAAAATTCTGGTGGTGTTTAGCATTGTGCTTTTCTGAAGATTTACATAGATATTGCTGTGTAGCCCTAATTGTTTAATGCTATTGTGTAGTGCCTTTGAGATGACACTGGATGTAGATATAATTATCTGGATAATGTATAATTATTATTGTTGTAAGAGGAACTACTATTATTATTATTAACTTTTGGCATCTAAAAATGATTCAAACTGTTTTAAATAATTCAAAATAAAAGCCAATGAATAGTCTAAAAGAAATATTAAAATGCACAAAAATAACCCAGAGACCAATCTACAATTTATTGCATCTTTTGGCTAGACAGTCAGCTTCTGATACAGTGCCTATAAAAAGTATTCACTCCCAGGGTGAATACTTATGCAAACAATTATTTTGTGTTTTAGATTTGTAATTAATTTAGATCACTTTTTAGAGATCTGTTTTCACTTTGACACAAAATTGTCATTTTCTGTTGATCAGTGTCAAAAAAGCCAAACTAAATCCACTGTGATTCAATGTTATAAAACAATAAAACTTCTGGTGGGGGGCGTGAATGTGAATACATCTTATAGGCACTGTATATGGAGCTGGGAATCCTTTCACCATGAGGGATGCAGGCTCTCCAATGCATCAGTGGTCAGGCGTAGAAGTATGGGTCAGATTGAGACATAAGCACATCTCCTTTAGGCATCTCAGTTCGGTTCTTTGGTAAAGAGGAATCAAGTAATGGTATAAGGAATGCATTCGGACCATAACTCTCAGGTACTTACCCAAACTTTGCTCAGGTGTTCCAGTTGGATCCACATCTAATTCTTTCTAGCATCTCGTTCTGCACTTGCATCAACCTCTAAGTGAAAAAATTCCTACTCAGGTTCCCCTTAAATATTTTAGCTTTCATCCTTAACCCATGACATCACGTTCTAGTCTCACCCAACCACAGTGAAAAAAGAAATGTATATATTAACTCTATCTTTAACCCACATATTTTGTATACCTCTATATGATCTTCCCTCTATGATCCAGTGAACAATATCCTAACCTATTCAAGCTCTCCTTATAAACCAGGTCCTCAAGTACGGCAACATTCTTGTGAATTTTCTCTGCATTCCTTCTCACTTTTTCATATCTTTCCTGTAGGTAGTTGACCTGAAGTGAACACAACACTCAAAATGTGGCCTCACCAACTTCTTTAACAACTTGAACAAAGGATCCCAACTCCTGTGCTCAGTGTTCTGAAGTATGAAGACCAATGTGTCAGAACCTCTCCTTATGACCCAATCTACCTATGATGCTATTTTCAAGGCATTATGGAACTGTATTCCCAAATCATTTTGTTCTACCACACACATTAGTGGCCTGCCGTTCATTGTGTAAATCCTACTGGGGTTTGCATTATATGCCATCTGCTATTTTTCGGCTATTTCCCAAGCCCCGGTCCAGATCATGCTGCAAACTTTGATAGCCTTTCTCACTGCCTGCTATTCCCTCATCTTGGTGTCCAGTTTTGCTGATCTGATGGCCTCTGTTGGTCAGCATTGACCATGGAGGTTGCGTCCCAGCTGTCTAGATATGCAAGCGAGGGCAGTACAATACGCTGTTGCCCATGTAGCAAACTCCCCTTCTTTTCACAACTGATGAACCAAAAGGAACAGCAGATACCAACATAGTCTGGCACCAGCAGCATTGTAGGAGTTGACAGTCAGTGTAAGACTGCCTTAGGGAATCCAGCTCTGGATTCTTCCCTCAGGGTTTACTCCTGAAGCCTTCCCTGTGAGTGTGTGTAGCTGCAAGGTAGCGGAAGTTTGAGATCAGATTTTTTTCCTTCTCCTATGAGCCACCAACCATGGCTGACCAGCCCCATTGCCTGAAGGGACTGGTTTTAATATGCCAGTAATCTTGCCTTTGACCTTTCTGCTGTCAGTAGAAACAGTTCCGCCGGGCTTAGAAGCTAAGCTGCATGTGAAGACCAGGAGATGGACTTAGTTGTCAGGGTCTATTTGAGATGCATATCACTGGGGGCAATTAATAGTTAGTGGGAGTTTAGCCTTTCTACCACCCTCGGCTATAACAACTTTATGGAACCTTTGCTGATCTAGTTTATCACATTATCTTTTAAATAGAATAAACATGTATTAGAGGTTCTATATACATGCAACCCTTTGATATGGGAATCCAGACTGATTACAGCTGGTACACAATATTCAGGAGAACGTTTGGAAAGAAAGGACTATTGTAGGTCTCTAATTATGAGGTTGGGTGTTGGGAGAGGAGCAGTGATCGCTCGCTTTAGGTCACATCTGGAAATTCCAGTTGGCAGATGATTTCCCTCCATGCCGCTCTGACATTTTGGGAAATCATGTACTCAGCAGTGGTTTGCCTTTGCCTACTGCTGGGTGAGTTTAAGGAGAACACCACTTCTTGCAGTGGATGACCAGGACATCTAAGTACCTTGTCGTGCTCTTAGCGCTCCACCAACGCCTGTTGGCCTGCCTTCTTGACCGTTGGACCATTAATCAGTCTCCTCCGCTCCATCTGTCAGGGCCAGACTTCACATGCTGGGATAGACAGATCCCCTACATCACTGAGGGTCAAAGGCCCATCGGTCACCCTCACCTGGTTTGGCCCGTCTGCCGAGACGGTTTACTGGGGTGTGGCCGCAGCGCGTGCTGCAGCTACTTGGAATCACAGGTGAGAGCTGAGCGCCAGATGGGGACTAAAGGTGGACGAGCTGCCCTGAAAAAGGGCACGGCAGGCCCCCCCACCAGAGGTGCTACCCCTCCCTGGACACCCCATTCACCCCGAAGCAGTGATGCTAAGTGATTATGTGTGAGTGAGAGGTCTCTAAGGGAGGGTTTGACAGGATTTGCAACAGTAGATCAAAATAAGTGATTCCTTTGGGACTGTAATCAGAGGATCGGAATTTTAAGAGAAATGACTAAAGATCCGAAATAGAAAATGTATTTGAAGCAGAAAACTGGGATGCTCTTTCAAACCACAAACACACCAAAGTAGAATTTCATGTTTACAATTGCTGGAATGAGGCTCGCTCAAACCTAGGAAGAGATAACAACCTTATATCTAATGAGTATAGGCTGAGCAAACTAAGGCTTTTCTCTTTGGAGTGAAGGAGGATGAGATGTGACTTGACAGAGGTGTAAAGATAATAAAAGGCATAGATTGAAGGAAGGGTTAGATTGATTTCGGTGTAGGTTAAAATGTTGGCACAAGATCATGGATCAAGGGACCTGTACTGAACTGCAACGTTAAACTACAATTACCACGATCAGTCTTTTACTTGGCCAAGGAATCAAAGTTAATACAAGGTATAAATGTTTTAAAGTAACAGAAACACTGTGATATTCTGTCTCACAAGCCTGGGGTGATATATTGGAACTCATGGTACTAATACTGTTTCTCATGCTAAAGTTGTGATAATGTGCTCCTGAGGATGATAGAGTCATTATGAGCCCAGATTGTCTTATTTCCATCAGAACTTGTGTCTTTCTCCATCTCTTGTTAAAGCAAGAACCAATATCCCCTTGTGTGAATCTCACACTGCAGACAGAGTTTGAACAATGTCAAGTTCAATGTTCAAAATAAATTTATTATCAAAGTACATATAAGTCACTATATACAACCATGAGATTCATCTTTTTTGTGGCCATTCACAGTAGAGACAGAGAAACACAATAGAATCAATGAAAAGCTACACACAAAGACAAACAAACAACTAATGTGCAGAAGGAGACAAACTGAGCAAATACAACAAATGAATAAATAATTAATCAATAATGTTGAGAATATGAGTTGTAGAATCACTGAAGAAGGTTTAGGAATCAGTTCAGTGTTGAGGTGAGTGAAATTCTCCACTGCTGAGGTAGAAGCTCCAGCAGCATATTTATCTTTCACTAACAATCTTTCATGAACTTCTGGCTATTGATGCATGGCACATTCAGTAGTGCTGAAAATTCTCAGTGGTAGGCCCCAGCTGGCACACAACTCTGACCATTCCAAGACCCAAAGAGGGTAAAGTTCACACAAACAGCAATGCACAAACATGAAAATGAAATCTAAAGTAATCCCAGAAGTTCATTCAAAGATGTTGTGAAGCGAATATGTGCATATGCAGATGCTGGAAATCCAGTCTAACACATACAAAATGCTAGAGGAACTCAGCAGGTTGACAGCATCTATGGAAAGGAATAAACAGTCAACGTTGCAGGCTGAGATCCATCATATATTCATGTGCTTCTTCCATAAGTCCACAATGCTCCAAAGACCCTAGTAAGCCTTGATTGTGAAGGAGCAATATGCCAATATTAGCAGATTATAATTTACATCAAATGTCAATCACAAGCCAGCTATAATGAACAGAATATATATTTCCTCAGTGAACTGAATCCGGATCATTGATCGCTGACGTTGTCATAGCATTCAGCTAACCACTACACTACTGTGCTGCTCTTTAATGTCCTCAGTAAATATTTTTGGGTGGTAAATATTGGTTCGAGATCAGGATATCTCCTAATGTTCTATGAAATTCTCCCATTGAGAATTTTGCAACCAACTAAGAGAACAAACAACTTTGATGTCTTATCTGTAAGTTTGTTCCACTGACAGTGCAGTGTCCTCTCTGTCCTCATTGTTGTTTGTGATGCTAGGGTTTACCATGTTGCTTCAGTGAGCCTCGAACTACCTACAGAACTAAGATTAGTACCACTATTATACATAGTTTAATAGTGTCATTTAAAGAGTTTTCTTTGCTGGGAGCAACCCATAAGTGTTGTGTTGCGTCCTGTGCCAATATAGCATAGCGACAACTTACTAACCCCTACTAACCTGGACATCTTTGGAATGTGGGAGGAAATTGGAGCACATGGCAACAACCATGGGATGAACATACAAACTCCTTACAGACAGGGGCTGGAACTGAATCCTGATCACTGATCGCTGACGCTGTCATAGCATTCAGCTAACCGTTACACTACTGTGCTGCTCTTTAATTAGTAGCTGTCTTGCCTTCTTTATAGCTGTATCAATATGTTGGAACAAGGTTAGATCCTCAGAGATCTGGACACTCAGGAACTTGAAATTGCTCACTTTTCATTGCTGTATGAGGACTGCCATGTGTTCCCTCATCTTACCCTTTCTGAATTCCGCAATCAGTTTTTTTGGTCTTACTGACACTGAGTGCATGGTTGTTACTAAAACACAACTCAACTAGCTGATATATCTCAGTCCTTTACAGCCTCTAATTACCATTGAAATTCTGCCAACAATGGTTGCATTGTCAGCAAATTTATAGAGCTGCACCTAGTCACACAGTCATGGATGTAGAGAAAGTATGGCAGTGGGCTAAGCACATATCCCTGAAGGGCACCAGTGTAGATTGTCAGCCAGGTGTAAGTGTCATTTCCAATCCTCAGAGATAGTGGAAGTTGAGGTTCCAGTTCTGGAGGGAGGTACAGAGGCCCAGGTTTTGGAACTTTTTGATCAGATCAGAGCTGTAGAAATGTAGAAATGATCAGAGCTGTAGTCAATAAATGGCATCCTGAGATATGTAACACACACAAAATACTGGTGGAACGCAGCAGGCCAGGCAGCATCTATAGGAAGAAGAACAGTCAACATTTCGGGTCCAGACCCTTCATCAGGACTAACGGAATAAAGAGATAGTAAGAGATTTGAAAGTGGGAGGCGGAGGGAGAGACCCAAAGTGATAGGAGAAGACAGGAGGGGGAGGGATGAAGCTAAGAGCTGGGAATTTGATTGGCAAAAGGGATACAAGGCTGGAGAAGGGGGAGTATCATAGGACGGAAGGCCTTGGAAGAAATAAAGGGGGAGGGGAGCACCAGAGGAAGATGGAGAACAGGCAAGGAGTCATTGCGAGAGGGAAAGAGAAAAGAAAAATAAATAAATAAATAAATAATAGGGATGGGGTAAGAAGGGGAGGACGGGCATTAATAGAAGTTAGAGAAATCAATGTTCATGCCATCAGGTTGGAGGCTACTCAGATGAAATATAAGGTGTTGTTCCTCCAACCTGGGTGTGGCTTCATCTCAATAGTAGAGGAGGCCGTGGATAGACATGTCAGAATGGGAATGGGATGTGGAATTAAAATGTGTGGCCACTGGGAGATCCTGCTTCCTCTGGCGGACAGAGCGTAGGTGTTCAGCAAAACGGTCTCCCAATCTGTGTCGGGTCTCATCAATATATAGAATGCCACATCGGGAGCACCGAATGCAGTATATCACACCAGCAGACTCACGGGTGAAGTGTTGCCTCACCTGGAAGGACTGTCTGGGGCTCTGAGTAGTGGTGAGGGAGGAAGTGTAAGGGCATGTGTAGCACTTGTTCTGTTTACAAGGATAAGTGCTGGGAGGGAGATCGGTGGGAAGGGATGAGGGGGACGAATGGACAAGGGAGTCTTGTAGGGAGCGATCCCTGAGGAAAGCAGAGAGAGGGGGGGAGGGAAAGATGTACTTGTATTGTTCAGGATTTCCAAGGCTGAATGTTGAGACAATGAGATAGCGTCCACCAAAGAACTATTGTGGGGAGAGGCAAACTGCAGTGGGTCCAGGGCCTTGCTGAGACAGGAATTAATTCTAGCTATAACCAAATTCTCAAAGCACTTTATCACTGTAGATGTAGATACTACTGGATGATAATCATTAAGGCAGCTCACTCTGTTCTTCTTGGGCACTGGTATAATTGTTGCCTTTTTAAAGCAGGTACAGACTTTTGATTGTTGCAGTGAGAGATTGAAAATATTTTTGTACACCCCCACCAGTTGGATGCCACAGGTTTTCAGAGCGCTACAAGGTACTCCACCAGGGCCTGTCACCTTGCGAGGGTTCACCCTCTTGAAAGACAGCAAAATGTCAGCCTCTGAGACAGAGATCACAGGGTCACTGGGTGCTGCAGGGCTCCTCATAGTTGTAATTTTATTTTCCCTTTCTAAGTAAATATAAAAGACGTTGTGCCTATCACTGCCATTCACGGTGTTAGTTTTTGCTTTGCAGGAGGTAATGGCCTGCAAACACTGCAAGAGTTGACACCACCTGATTTTGCTTTTAACCTTGTTCTGGATTGTTCCTTAGCTCTTGAAATAGCTCTCTGCAAGTTGTACCTGTTTTTTTTTTGTACAAACTTTGATCGCCAGTCTTGAATCCACGGATCTAGCCCTCTGCTTCTATAAACTTCCTGGTCCATCCATGACTTTTGTGATGAGAGAACTAAGTGAGGGTAGTTAGGACCCAAGTGTCGGAGTATCTGAGACTAGAATCGAGACACAATGTGACACTGAAACAAGGACAGGATTCTAAACTAGATGCTAGATAAGAA
This sequence comes from Mobula birostris, assembly GCF_030028105.1. NCBI lineage: Eukaryota > Metazoa > Chordata > Chondrichthyes > Myliobatiformes > Myliobatidae > Mobula > Mobula birostris. The sequence goes on along the minus strand of NC_092376.1, from coordinate 186,745,050 downwards.
TCCAAAGTTGAGTGATGATTGAACACCGAACCTCACTTCAGGTGCTCTTTAAATATTAAAATCCTGGCACCAAAGTATAGCTAACAATTTACATGGCAAGTCTGAGTCTTCAAAGAGGCCATGGCTACTATCCACATTCCGGGGAGTTAGAACATCTAAACTCTGGAAGCTGGTGAGGTTGAGTGTGTATCGGAACAGGTACGTACAGTAAGACCTCATTGGCACACACTCATCCATACAGGTTTTAATGAAGTCAGTGACAGCTGTGGTGCACTCATTCAGACTTGAAGATGAATTTGTACAATGAATAAAAACTTCCAGAACTGGAGGAAGCTAGAAAAAAAGGACATAGAAAAAATTTCCCCAGATTACAGTTTGTTTGCTGTGAAAAATAGAGGCTGATTTACAGAATGTATTGCTGAATGTAACAGAATGTAACACTGATTTCAAAGTGTCAGAAAACAGGTTATGATCTAAATATTGGATGAATGTAGACAGTATTCCTATCTATCAAGAGGTCAAGAGGTCTCAGACAACATTTTTGCTTCTGTTTCCTTTCCTCTTTGCAACTCACTCAATACAATCATTGTGCTTTTTATTTTATTTAGAGATTCAGCAAGGTAACTGGCCCCTCCGGTCTAAGACACCCGTCCGAAATGATTGCACCTGTGTGGCTAATTAGGCCACGGACACATACATCCTTGGGAACTGGGATGAAACCAGAGCACCTGAAGGAAACCTGCATGCATGGTGAAAATGTACCAGCTCCTTTCAGGATGGTGGAAAAAAATTGATTCAGCCCCCTGGTCCTGTAATCGCATTACGCTAACTGCTACATTGCTTTGCCTCCAACGGTGTGAGAGAGAGGACAGGCAGGTGATAGAGAGGTGACAGGCAAGCTCAGACTGATGGTTTAAGGTGACTTGGATGGGTCAGGGACAGGAATGTTTACTTCAAGTGCCAGGCTTTAAATGTTTCAGAAAGGACAGGGAAGGAGGCAAAAGAGGTGGGGCCGTGGCACTGTTGATCAGAGATAGTGTCACGGCTGCAGAAAAGGAGGAAGTCATGGAGGGATTGTCTACGGAGTCTCTGTGGGTGGAAGTTAGGAACAGGAAGAGGTCAATAACTCTACTGGGTGTTTCTATAGAACACACAACAGTAACAGGGACATCAATGAGCAGATAAGGAGACAGATTCTGGAAAGGTGCAATAATAACAGGGTTGTCGTGGTGGGAGTTTTTAATTTCCCCAATATTGATTGGCATCTCCCTAGACCAAAGGGTTTAGATGGGGTAGAGTTTGATAGGTGTGAAAAGGAAGGTTTCCTGACACAATATGTAGATAAGGATACAAGAAGAGAGGCTGTACTTGATCTGGTATTGGGAAATGAACCTGGTCAGGTGACAGGTCTCTCAGTGGGAGAGCATTTTAGAGACAGTGATCACAGTTCTATCTCCTTTACCATAGCATTGGAGAGGGATGGGAACAGACAAGTTAGGAAAGCGTTTAATTGGAGTAAGGGGAAATATGAAGCTATCAGGCAGGAACTTGGAACTGGTTCTCAGGGAAATGTGTGGCAGATATGTGGTAAACGTTCAGGGAATATTTATGTGACATTTTGGAAAGCATCAAGCTGGATAAGTCTCCGGGCCCGGATGAGATGTACCTCAGACTACTGTGGGAGGTGAGGGAGAAGATTGCTGAGCCTCTGGCAATGATCTTTCTATCATCAATGGCAACAGGAGAGGTTCTGTAGGATTGGAGGGTTGCAGATGTTGTTCCTTTATTCAAGAAAGGGAGTAGAGATAGCCCACGAAATTATAGACCAGTGAATCTTACTTCAGTGGTTGGTAAGTTGACGGAGAAGATCCTGAGAGGCAGGATTTATGAAAATTTGGAGAAGCATAACATGATTAGGAATAGTCAGCATGGCCTTGTCAAAGACTGGTTGTGCCTTACGAGCCTGATTGAATCTTTTGAGGATGTGACTAAACATATTGATGATGAAGGAACAGCAGTAGATGTAGTGTATATGGATTTCAGAAAGGCATTTGATAAGGTACCTTATGCAAGGCTTATTGAGAAAGTAAGGAGGCATGGGATCCAAGGAGACATAGCTTTGTGGATCCAGAATTGGCTTGCTCACAGAAGGCAAAGAGTGGTAGGAAATAGGCCATATTCTGCGTGGAGGTTGGTGACCAGTGGTGTACCTCAGGGATCTGTTCTGGGACCCCTTCTCTTCGTGATTTTTAGAAATGACCTGGATGAAGAAGTGGAGAGTTGGGTTAGTAAACTTGCTGATGACGCAAAGGTTGGGGGTGTTGTGGATAGAGTGGAGGGCTGTTAGAGGTTACAGCAGGACATCGATTGGATGCAAAACTGGGCTGAGAAGTGGCAGATGGAGTTCAACTCAGATAAGTGTGAAGTGGTTCATTTTGGTAGGTCAAATATGATGGCAGAATTTAGTATTAATGGCAAGCTGCTTGGCAGTGTGGGTGATCGGAGTGATCTTGGGGTCTGCGTCCACAGGATACTCAAAGCTGCTGCGCAGGTGTGTTAAGAGGCATACAGTGCATTGGCCTTCATCAACCATGGGATTGATCGTGTGGATAGTCAGAAGCTTTTTCCAAGGGCTGAAATTTTAACATGAGAGGGCACGGTTTTAAGATGCTTGGATGTGGGTACAGAGGGGATGTCAGGGTTAAGTTTTTTACGCTGAGAGTGGTGAGTGCATGGAATGGGCTGCCAGTGACTGTGGTGGAGGCAGATACAATAGGATCTTTTAAGCGGCTCCTGGATAGGTACGTGGAGCTTAGTAAGATAGAAGGCTATGGGTAACCCTAGGTAATTTCTAAAGTAAGTACATGTTCAGCACAGCATTGTGGGCTGAAGGGCCTGTATTGTGCTGTAGGTTTTCTATGTTTCTATGTTTGTACTGTACAGGGAATGACATTACCATCAGTATATGAAAATATTAAAAAAAGATTCTTGTAATTTGAAATTAAACCAAGAAGATACTGGAAAAGCTCTGAAGGGCAGATGGAACACATGGAAAAAGAAATGGTTCATGTTGGTGTCTGCTGAAAGTCAGAAAAATAAACAAAGGTGGGGTCATTAGATGCAGGAATGCTGGCTAAAACCCTCTCCCACACTACTGTGAATTACAGCCAAAGACACCTGATCTAATTTTGCAGTGAGCTGGATTTCAATGGATAACAAACACAAGAGATTCCACTGAAAGACATAAACAAAAGAGATTCTGCAGATTCATGAGAACCAGTGAAACCACGGGTAAAACACCAGAGGAACTCAGCAGATCATACAGAATCTATGGAAAGGAATAAATAGTCAATTTTTTGTGCTGAGACACTTCAGCAGGATTCTTCGACACATAATGCATTATGAGTCCTTCAAAGTCCAACCCTACATCCCAATTGTAAGAGATGGAAATGGGGAAGGACAGTCAACCGGACTCTGGTGAAGTTGTACAGACTAATCCCTTGTACAGTGGATGCAATAATTGCAGCAGCGTAGATGAACTCCAACCATACCAGTGATTTCAGAGGGCAATTGAGATGGAAGGTTGTCGATGGCCTATGTTCCACTGGGAGCTAAGGACCTAGGAGAGATGAGATTGCATTTAAACATCCATAAATTAGGATTGGACTATAAAATCAAATAGGTCTATCTTTTAGACTTAAATGCAGCAATCCACAGTTAGTTCTGTGGTAAGAAATCTATGAGTTGAAAAGTGGAGGCAGGTTTTTTGCAGATGCTTTAGATGCCATGCTTATCAAGATCAACCTGCCACTGTGATACGGGTAATAAATCTCATTTCTATGTGTTCCTGCAGGATTTATTCTTCTGCTGAATAGCTTCTCATAAATGAAATTGGTATTTCCAACTTTCTGTATATTAAGGGACAGAGGTTTGCAAAACAGTTTGCGTCAGCTGGCTGAATTTAGCAGTCTGTGATGTTCTGGTCAGTGTAGCTTTAGCTCTGTATGCAATGCTATATTGTATGTCCAATTCATAAAGGAATCTATGATCCCTCTTCAAATTTCAGGATGCTTCAAATAACCTTCCACTTAATTAAGTGTTTTTCAATGAGCAAGCCAGGGCTCTTCTTTTTGATTCAATGAGAGACGATAAAAATGATGAGGAATAGAAAGATTGAACAGCCAGCACCTTTTCCCCAGGTTTGACAATGGTTAATACGAATAGCCATAACTCTAAGGGGATTGGAGGAATGCACGGTGGGGGCGGGGGTAATATCAGAGCTTTTATTTTTACTTCTGGAACACACTGCTAGGGATGGTGGTAGAGGCAGATACATTAGGGCCATTTAAGAGACTCTTAGGTACTTAGATGAAAGAAAAGTAGAAGGGTGTACAGTAGGGAAAAGTTAGATAACTTTTGGAATAGGTTAAAAGGTTGGAATAGCATAGGGAGTATTACAAAGTTTTACTCTTCTCATTGATAAAAGGACATACTTTTCAGAAAGGGGTATAATTCTGAGATGGTAGATTTGCTCTATGTGGAAAGATTGAGAACAGGCCTGTATTTTGTTTAGAATTTAGTTGAATGAAAAGAGATTTCATTGAGATGTACAGTTGTTTACAGAGATCAATAATGTGAATGCTGGGAGGATTCTTCTTCTCTCTGGGGAATCTAGACTTGTGGTCACATCTCAGAATAAATATTCGGCAATTTAGGACTGAGATGCAGAGACGTCCTTCACTCAAATGGTGATTAATCATGGCAATTTTCTCTGTCGGAGAACTGAAGGTGATTGAGCTCATAGAATTGATTGGAAGTGATCCAATTAATTAAATTGATCAGTTAATTTTGAATATTAATGGAACCCTGGAGATAACTGGGGGAAATGAAGGTTATATTGTGATCTTGATGAATAATGGGAAGAGATGATTGATTCCTTCCATTTTTCCCTCTCAATTGTGCAGGTGCGTAAATGAAATGCGGCTGTGCGCATAGCCTTCGTTGAAGAGCAGGTGGAGTTTTCTTTTACATAAGGTTTTATTAGAGTGTCACACAGTTCTCAAGCTAGGTAAAAACTTCCTACTCAGAGCAATGGTGGTCCACACAGCTGTAACAAAAATCAGAGGGAACATTGCACACTCCTGTCGTTAAATCCTATTTTCTCATCTTACTTCACTGTAAATGAATTCATGTCACTCAGTTGAATAAATATGTGCTGACGTTATTGGGGAAACTATTCAAATAACGTGAGGAAGAAGAAACAAAACCCATTAATATCCAGAAGTCTCTGTCAGCTTTAGTAAGAAGATATTGGGTGTGTTGTGGATAATGTGGAGGGCTGTCAGAGGTTACAACGGGGCATCGATAGGATGCAAACCTTGGTTGAGAGGTGGCAGATGGAGTTCAACCTGGATAAGTGTGAGGTGGTTCATTTTGGTAGGTAAATATGATGGCAGAATATGGTATTAATGGTAAGATTCTTGGCAGTGTGGAGGATCAGAGTGGTCTTGGGGTCCAAGTTCATAGGACACTCAAAGCTGTTGCACAGGTTGACTGTGTGGTTAAGAAGGCATACAGTGCATTGGCCTTCATCAACTGTGCGAATGAGTTCAAGAGCCAAGAGGTAATGTCACAGCTGTATAGGATCCTGGTCAAACCCCACTTGGAGTACAGTGTTCATTTCTGGCTGCCTCACTACAGGGAGAATGTGGAAACTATAGAAAGGGTGCAGAGGAGATTTACAAGGATGTTGCCTGGATTGGAGAGCATGCCTTATGAGAATATGTTGAATGAACTTGGCCTTTTCTCCTTGGAACAACGGAGGACGAGAGGTGACCTGATAGAGGTGTATAAGATGATAAGAGGCATTGATTGTGTGGATAGTCAGAGACTTTTTTTCCCAGGGCTGAAATGGCTAGCACAAGAGGGCATAGTTTTAAGGTGGTTGGAAGTAGGTACAGAGTAGATGTCAGGGGTAAGTTTTTTCACAGAGAGTGCTGAGTGCATGGAATGGGCTGCCAGTGACGGTGGTGGAGGTGGATACGATAGGATTTTTTAAGAGACTCCTGGATAGGTACATGGAGCTTAGGAAAATAGCGGGCCTTGGGTAACCCTTGGTAATTTCTAAAGTAAGTACATGTTCGGTTCAGCATTGTGGGCTGAAGGGCCTGTATTGTGCTGTTGGTTTTCTATGTTTCTATATTAGTTTATAATAATATTTATACAAGTGTGAGCAATGCATTTTCAATCCATAAGATATAGGAACAGAATTAGACTATTCATCCCATCAAGTCTGCTCCACTATTCTATCATGGTTGATCTATTATCCCTTTCAATTCCATTCTCTTGCCTTCTCCCCATAACATTTGATGCCTTACTAATCAAGAATGCTCAACCTCTGATTTGAATATACCCAACAACATGACCTGCGCAGCCTTCTGTGGCAATGAACTCCACAGATTCCCCACCCTCTGGCTAAAGAAATTCCTCCTCATCCCTGTTCTACAGAGACATTGTTGTATTCAGAGGCTGTGCTCTCTATTGCCAAAACTAAAACAAAATGTGGTCAAGTCACAGGCCAAAGATTTGAGTCCAGAGTTGGTGCTGGCTCTCAGTGTAATAACAAAGTAGTACTGTACTGCCAAAAGTGCTATTTTCCAATAAAACATTAAGTAAAAGATATTTTTCTGCCTCGCACGTAAATGTAACATCCATTAGTGCTTCTGCCACAATATTGAAGAGGAACTGGCAATTTTCCCTGGAGTCCTCAAGAATGTTTACACATCAACCAACATTGCAGCAGAAACAGAACACTTAATCAATATAACATTGCTGTTGTGGAGCCAACATACTAACAGTGACTACACTTCAAAAGTATTTTGAAGCAATTTGAGATCGTTGACGATGCTGCGTAAAATAAAAGTCTTTTCTCTGGGTGCAAAAAAGACTCCAGCATCTGTAGTCTTGTGTGTCTTCTTTCTGAATGTCTTATTTGAATGTAATTGTTCATCATCTGGTTGCCCTCTCTTAACCTCCAGACAGCTAAGAAATGGCAATCAGTCTTAGGTTACCTTTGTGGACTTGATCTATCAAGAGTCTTTAATGGTATTGGGGGATTAATAATTTATGACTGCAAATTGCTTTCCATATATTATTAGGATAAAAGAAATATTCAGGGCAATTGACTAACCTGAATCTTAAATTCCTTTCAATAGATTTTGGGTACTAATATTTTAAGTAGCTTCAAATGTCTAATGGAAATCTTACGAGCATTTTGTAAATGGTTTTGTGAAAATCAATCTTCTTTTTGTTCTGTGGGATAAAACCAATAATAATTACAGAGCTCCACACTATCACAAACGATCCTTAGCCATTATCTCTGCATGGGGAGCAATAGGTCAATAATTATTACTTCCAATTTTTATGGTTTTGTCCAAATAAGAATTGGAACTGGAACAGTGAACAGCACAAAACATATTCAAACCTTCCTTAAGTAGGTTACTTGAATATCATCCTTACAATGCTAATGTCACAAAAGTTGCTACAATGTGAAACCTATAGGAGACAGCTGTGTGGTGCAGGATTTTGCGTTGGATTAGGGGCTGACCCCTCTCATCAGTGCTGCCCCAGTGTTTGCTTGGAGGAAGATAAGTTGGGTTGCATTCATCTGTGACTGCACTAGCACGAGGTGAGGACTTGTGGGCTGTTCTTGCAGAAACAGGCTCCAGGACAACATATGAGGGGTGATTGATAAGTTTGTGGCCTAAGGTAGGAGGAGTCAGTTTTAGAAAACCTAGCACATTTATTTTTCAACATAGTCCCCTCCTACATTTACACATTTAGTCAAGCAGTTGTGGAGCATACAGGTCTTGAAAAGTTTCCACAGCAGGGGTGATTGATAAGTTCGTGGCCTAAGGTAGAAAGAGATGAGTTAGGCAGCAGGCTGAGGGTAGCAGACACCAACAGAATCGACAAACTCATTCGTAAGGCCAGTGATGTTGTAGGGATGGAACTGGACTCTGTCACGGTGGTGTCTGAAAAAAGGATGCTGTCTAAGTTGCATGCCATCTTGGTCAATGTCTCCCATCCACTACATAATGTACTGGGTGGGCACAGGAGTACATTCAGCCAGAGACTCTTTCCACCGAGATGCAGCACAGAGTGTCATAGGAAGTCATTCCTGCCTGTGGCCATCAAACTTTACAACTCCTCCCTTGGAGGGTCAGACACCCTAAGCCAATAGGCTGGTCCTGGACTTATTTCATAATTTACTGGCATAATTTACACATTACTATTTAACTATTTATAGTTCTATTACTATTTATTATTTATGGTGCAACTGTAACGAAAAACAATTTCCCCCGGGATCAATAAAGTATGACTATGACTATGACTATGTGAGACAGCTCTCGTTACACGCACATGCAGTTCAACTCTTTGAGTGATTATGCAGAAAGTTTGAAGTTAATAACACATCTCCTTCTGCCTTAGGCCACAAACTTATCCGTCACCTCTGATGAGTTATTAACTTATTATCATTATACTGGGGGTCACCTTTAGCCAAAAAACAAACTGGACCAGCCCCATTAATACCGTGGCAAAATGAGAATGACAAAATTTGGTAACCTTGTGGTGAGTGATTCAACTTCTGGCATTCCAAAGCCTTTCAGTTGTCTAGGACGCTGGCCGGAAGCATAACAGTATAATTTCCTGGAGTAGAACAGCACGAACAACAAGCAAGAAGCTTAACATCATTATCTGGAAGTATCAGTCCACTTTGTCTGGTACCCTAAGCATTGAATCCTTCCACTGATAGGGGAGTGAGTGTGGTTACATGTATACCTTCTGTAAAATGCACCTCAGTTACTCAAAGTTCAAAGTAAATTTATTGCCAAAGTACATATATGTCAGCATATACAACCCTGAGATTTATTTTCTTGTGGGCATACTCAGTAAATCCATAATAGGAGAAATGAAAAACTACACCGACCAGTGTGCAAAAGACAACAAACTGTGCAAATACTAAAAGAAAGAAATAATAGTAATAAATAAGTAAGCAATAAATATTGAGAAGACAAAGAGTCTTTGGCTGTGTGTCCATAGGTTGTGGGATCATTTCGATGATGGGGCATGTGAAGTTGAGTGAAGTAATCCCCTTCGTTTCAAGGGCCTGATGATTGAGGGGTAATAACTGTTCCTGGACTTGGTGGTGTGAGTCCTAAGGTTCCTGTGCCTTCTTCCTGAGAAGGGACGACAGCATGTCCTGGGTGATGGGGATCACTTATGTGGATTCTGCTTTCCTGTGACAAAGCTTCATGTAGGTGTGCTCAGTGGTGAGGATGGTGAGGGTCTCCATCACTGAGCACATCTAGGTTTCTCTAAAACACCTCCCCTCCCACAGAGAAAGCCCATACAATGGCTGCAGAGAGTACCTCCTGTTTTAGGTTCTGCTTCAACCTGTACATCAACCTAATTTGGAAAGCTATCACCAAGACAATATTTATTCCTTAGTCTCCTGTTCTACTCGCTTTACATCTGTGTGTCATGAGTGGGGCACTGGGAGCGGACCCAAATGCAAGACACAGACACTGAAGTACTGGGAACAGGACTAGGTGTGTCAAGAAAACAAGGGAAGAAATGACGCTGGACAAGACACAGGCCCTGACGAGACTAGGATACAGGGCCTGGACGAGCAACTAAGAACTTGGAACCTAGACAAGGACTCCGATCCAGAGACTGGACAGGGACCTAGAACCTAGGTCTTGACTCGGGCTCGGACTCCAGATCCAGGCGAGGACAAGGCATGGCAAGGCAACAGGACTGGACGTGGGGGCAGGACGCGGGACCAGAACTGGATGAGGACACGAAGCTCAGACTTTGTCTTGAGAGACAGGAACGCAGAACACAGAGCCTTGGTAGTCTTGGGAGACAAGAACACAGAACACAGAGCCTTGGTCTTGAGAGACAGGAATGCAGAACACAGAGCCTTGGTCTTGGGAGACAGGAACGCAGAACACAAAGCCTTGGTCTTGGGACACAGGAACGCAGAACACAGAGCCGGGACCCCTCCTTGGGAACAGGACGTAGGGCCGGGACTCATACACAGAATGCTGATCACAATGAGAAAGATCCTAGCACAAGGTAGTGGCAAATGGCCGGACCTACATAGCGAAGGCATGAACACAGAGACGGTTCCCAAAATAAGGTAGCGGCAAACAGCCAGACTTAACTTACAAAGGCGTGGACACAGAGACTGTTCCAAACAACGAAAGACAGTTCCTTATCTAGACACAGCAAAGCTCCAGTCTTGCTTCAGTAGTAGAACTTGACGGCAAGAATAGGTGAGGACACAGGAAAGGCATCAGGAGGAAGGTGAAGGGAAGGGAAGGGAGCAGTCCAGCAAATGAAGCTGAACCCAAGAGCTATTTATGCAGCCAGCTCAAAATGAGAATCATGTGCCTCAATTAAGGCACACAACAGGGCAAGGGAAAACCGGAAAACCTGGAATACGGATCGATGGACCCAACCGTGAACCAGAATGCGGACTTCATGGACTCTACCATGACACTATGATTGTGTGGCTAAGCACAACTCCAATGTAATAGTCATAGAGTCATAGGTAAGTACAGCACAGAAACATGCCCTTGCACCCATCTAGTCCATAGCCTTCCATATCCCTATTATCCATGTACCTATCCAAATTTTTCTTAAACATTGAAATCAAGCTTGCATGAACCACTTGGCTGGTAGCTCAATCCAAACTCTCACCACCCTCTGAGTGAAGAAGTTTTCCATCTTGTTCCCCTTAAACTTTTCACCTTTCACCTTTGAACATCAGTAGGAGAAGCCTAATTGCATTTACCCCATCTATACCCCTCATAATTTTGTAAAAATCTCCTTTCAATCTTCTACATTCTAAAGAATACTGTCCTAACCTAATCAGTTTTTCCTTATAACTCAGGTCCTCTAGATCCAGCACCAGCCTTGTAAGTTTCCTCTGTACTTTTTCAACCTTGTTTACATCTTTTCTGTAGGTAGTTGACCAAAACTGCACACAATTCTCCATATGAGGCCTCTCCAACGTCTTACACAACTTCAACATAACATCTCATCCCCTGTACTCAGTACATTGATTCATGAAGGCCAATGTGCCAAAAGCTTTCTTTATGATCCTATCTACCTCTGACGCCACTTTCAACAAATTATGAACCTGTATTCCAAGATCCCTCTGTTCTACCATACTGCTCTGTGCCCTATCATTCATTGTATATGACTTAGAACGTAGAACATAGAACATAGAATAGTACAGCACAGTACAGGCCCTTTGGCCCACAATGTTGTGCCGACCCTCAAACCCTGCCTCCCATATAAGCCCCCACCTTAGATTCCTCCATATACCTGTCTAGTAGTCTCTTAAACTTCACTAGTGTATCTGCCTCCGCCACTGACTCAGGCAGTGTATTCCACACACCAACCACTCTCTGAGTAAAAAACCTTCCTCTAATATCCCCCTTGAACTTCCCACCCCTTACCTTAAAGCCATGTCCTCTTGTATTGAGCAGTGGTGCCCTGGGGAAGAGGCGCTGGCTATCCACTCTATCTCTTCCTCTTACCCTGGTTGGTCTTACCAAAGTGCAAAACATTGCACTTGTCAGCTTGAAATTCCATCCCCCATGTTTCAGCCCATTTTCCAGCTGATGCAGATCCCTCTACAAGCTATGAGAGCTTTCCTTACTGTCCACTACACACCCAATGTTGGTGTCATCAGCAATTTTGCTTCTCCCACAAAGCCAAGGTCTAATCCAATTTACTATCTCATCCTGAATGCTGAATGATTGAACCTTCTTGACCAGCCTCCCATACGGGATCCTGTTAAATATCTTCCATGTAGAAAACATTATGTTCATAATCATGTTTGCTGATGACATCGCTGACATGGGTTGAATCAAAGGAGGTGATGAATTAGCATATGGGGGGAGATTCAAAATCCAGCTGAGTGCTGTCATAACAACAACTTTTTACTCAATGTCAGCGAGTGCTGTCATAACAATAACTTTTTACTCAATGTCAGCAAGACCAAGGAGAAAGAAACCAAATGTCTATGAGCTAGTTCTCATTAAAGAATCCGACGTGGAAATGGTTAGACACTTTAACTTCCTAGGTGCTATTATTTCGAATAACCTGTCCTGCGCTCAGCAAGTAAGTGCAATTACGAAGATGCACCTCTACTTCCTTGCAAGTTTGCGAAGATTCAGTACAACTTTAAAATTTTGACAGATATTTATGTATGTGTAGTGGAGAGTATATTGACTGCCTGCTTCACAACCTGGCATGAAAACACCAATTCCCTTGAATGGAAAATCCTACAAAAAGTCATGGATATGGCCCAGTCTATCACAGGCAAAACCCTCCCAACCATTGAGCACATCTACATGAAACCCTGTCGCAGGAAAGAAGCTTCGATTATCAGGGACCCCTACCACCCTTGACGGTTCTTTTCTCACTGCTGCCATCAGGAAGTTACAAAAGCCTCAGGACTCACACCACTAAGCTCAGGGATAGTTGCAACCCCTCACCATCTGTCTCTTGAATGAAAGGAGATAACCTCTCTTGCCCCATCACTGAAATGTTTCCACAACTAATACACTCACTTTCAAGGACTCTTCATCTCATATTCTCGATATTTATTGCTTACTTAGTTATTATTATTCTTTCTTCTTTTTGTATTTACACAGCTTATTGTCTTCTGTACTTTGATTGAATGCCCTAGTTGAGAGATCTTTCATTGATACTGTTATTGTTATTACTCTATGGATTTATTGAATATGCCCAGAAGAAAATGAAGCTATGGATTGTATATAGTGACATCTATGTACTTTGATAATAAAATTTACTTTGAACTTTGATCAGTGTTGGATCCTGAGGCCTTCCAGCTCATCTGTATTAAGCAACAGGCAGACAAAGAACTGGAGATAAAAAGGCAAAGGAACCATACAAAAATCATTTTGCCTCTTTAAAGCTGGCAGTTTTTGTTATGCGGATGAAGTTAAATTAATGGTCCTAATATATTGTCAACTTCTTCTTGGAGGCTATTGGTGCAGTTGGTCGGATAAGAAATCTGAAGTTGAACATACTCACCACGACAATTGCTGTTTGATCATTACATTTCTTCATGCACTTCATCCATACTCTTGGAACTAATAAACTGGCTAACAAATTTTCATGGAGACTGTTTTTGCTTCTTCTGTTTCCTTATGGATGCAGAGTAAACGGTTACTTACCAACAAGAATTCCACAACTGACACTGAGTTAAAGCAGTGCTGAAATCGTTAGCTCCTTCTTCACTTCATTACTTCAGTTTTCCAAGGACAGAAGGTTTTATTTTCCCCAGAGCAAAAAAAAGAAGTATTGATATGCAGAAAGGTACAAAGGCATCTTCCATCTTATTAGCCTTGAACCAATGTGTTATTCCGTCAATAGACAGATAAATGTCAAATATACTTCTTAGGAATTACGCCTTTGATGTGGTCTCTTGGGTGCCAGTTTGTAACCTGTATTTTCTGCAGCCTAGAAATTCTAGCAATGCCTGACCTTTAAACTGACAGAAAACTTTCTATACAAAGATATATAAAGTATAAGATTTGTCTTTTAATTATGAGAAATCTGGCTGAATCTCCTTTTGATAAAATTGCCATCCTACCATTTGAAATTCACCTTGACCTCGATTATTCCTTCTGACCTCTCAGAGATTTTGTAATCTTTTTAGACTCCTTTACAAACCTAATTTCCCCTTTCACATGATAGTTTTGTCTTCAATTGCCTGGGCTACATATCCTGGACTTAACTTAAAAATCTTCCATTTTGAAACATTATTGTTGTTGGAAATCTTAAAGATAGACACCGTTTCTACTTCCTTAGGAATTTGTGGAAATTCAGCATGACAACTAAAACTTTAACAAACTTTGATAGATGTGTAGTGGAAAGTATTGACTAGCTCCATCACAGCCTGGCATGAAAATACCAATGCCCCTGAATGGAAAATCTTACAAAAAGTAGTAGATATGGCCCAGTCCATCGTGGGGAAAAAAACTCACAAAGATTGAGCAAATTTACATGAAATGCTGTTTCAGGAAAGCAGTATCCATCATCGAGGACCCCCTCTGACCTAGGTCATGCTCCCTTCTCACTGTTGCTATTGGGAAAAAGCTACAGGAGCTCAATGATTCACATAACTAGGTTCAGGAGCAGTTATTACACCTCACCCTTCAGGCTCATGAACCAAAATGGTAACTTCACCCACCATTGCTTGCCCTATCATTGAAATGCTCCCACAACCAATGAACTCACTTTCAAGTACTCTTGATCTCATGTACTTAATATTGATTGCTTATTTATATTATTATTATTATTACTTCCTATTTAAATTTGCACAATTTGTTTTCTTTTGCATATTGGTTGAATGCCCATTTGGTGTGGTCTTTCATTGATTCTGTTATGGTGTTTATTCTATGGATTTATTGAGTTTACCCACAAGAAAATGAATCTTAGGGTGTACATGGTGATATATATGTACTTTGATAATAAATTTACTTTGAACTTTGAAAATACTGGAAATCACAAAGTTTCACAGCTTCAGAGAAGAGTTGAAGTTTGTTTGTCCGACATTTTTAGAATTTCAGAATGTTTTAATTCATCAGCCCTTGTTCTAATAACTTGCACATGAATTTTCAGATCTGACATGATAACTTTAATGTCTTCTTTCACCTAAAGAGGAAAAACAGCCAAACAATTACAAACAATTACATTAATTCTGTGCTTATTATTAAGTTGGTTTAGAAACCCACACACCATAAGATAAAGAGGACTGCAATACACTGGTTTTGGCTTGCTAGCTGGAACTCTTCCCTCAGAAGTCTCAGTGTTGGCACTTAATCTTTAAGTAATTAAACAAAGGGCCTGTGGATATAAACAATTCTGTGAACTACTTTGAAAGCAGCAGGAAGAGATATCCTTCGTGCTGTGTCCAATATTTATCCTTAAATAAACATTACCAAAACAAATTACAGATTGCACTTTATTGGACTTTATTTTATATGAACTGGTTTTCCTAGTTCCAATATTTAACGTGAGTTATACTTCAAAAGTACTTTTTTGGATGTACGTCGTTGCAGGATGCCTGGGAAAGAAATAAAAATCACAATTCAGGTATAAGTAAGAAAATATCTGCAGATGAAGTATAAGTAATTATTTCCTGCTTAAATCAGAATAAGAATTAGATTCAGTCTTATTGTCCCTTACTTTATACTTTATTGTCGCCAAACAATTGATACTAGAATGTACAATCATCGCAGCAATATTTGATTCTGCACTTCCCGCTGCCTGGATTACAAATCGATAGTAAATATTAAAATTTTAAATTATAAATCATAACCAGAAAATAGAAAAATGGAAAGTAAGGTAGTGCAATAAAACCGAGAGGCAGGTCTGGATATTTGGAGGGTACGGCCCAGATCCGGGTCAGGATCCGTTCAGCAGTCTTATCACAGTTGGAAAGCAGCTGTTCCCAAATCTGGCCGTACAAGTCTTCAAGCTCCTGAGCCTTCTCCCGGAGGGGAGAGGGAAGAAAAGTGTGTTGGCTGGTTGGGTTGTGTCCTTGATTATCCTCATAGTTCTGCTCCGACAGCGTGTGGTGTAAAGTGAGTCCAACGATGGAAGATTGGTTTGTGTGATGTGCTGCACCATGTTCACACTCTTCTGCAGCTTCTTTCAGTCTTGGACAGGACAACTTCCATACCAGGTTGTGATGCACCCTAGAAGAATGCTTTCTACGGTGCATCTATAAAAATTAGTGAGGGTTTTAGGGGACAGGCCAAATTTTTTTAGTTTTCTCAGGAAGTAAAGGCGCTGGTGGGCCTTCTTGGCAGTGGACTCTGCTTGGTTGGACCAAGTCAGGTCATTTGTGATATTGACCCCGAGATACTTAAAGCTTTTGACCTGTTCCACTTGTGCACCACCAATTTAAATTGGGTCATGCGGTCCGCTACTCCTTGTGAAGTCAACAACCAATTCCTTCATCTTGCTGATGTTGAGGGATAGATTATTGTCTTCACACCATGCCACCAGGTTCTTAATTTCCTCTCTGTACTCAAACTCATCATTACCCGAGATACGACCTACAATTATTGTGTCATCAGCAAACTTATATATTGAGTTCGATGGAAACTTGGCTACACAATCATGAGTCTCTGACATATCCCTGACATATATCCTGAAATTTGTTTTCTTTTGCACTAGCAGTACATAATGCATAACGTGTGTGTGTGTGTGTGTGTGTGTGTGTGTGTGTGTGTGTGTGTGTGTGTGTGTGTGCGCGTCTGTCTGTGTGTGTGTGCGTCTGTCTGTGTCTGTGTGTACTATAACTGTGATTTGTTTTTGTATACACACATGCAAATACACACTGTATATTTATATATATAAATGAATAAGTAGTGGAAATAGAGAGCAAAAAAACTGAGGCAGTGAGGAGCCCAATTCCAGCTCTCTACACATCCTTCCTCCTTGGAATGTATCTGCTTTCCCCCGCTGCTGTGGTTTCCACCCACAGTCCAAAGGTATACAACGCGTCCATTGACAGTTCGGAAATTCGGTGGCAGAGGGCAAGAATCTGTTCCTAAAACATTGAGTGTGTGTATTCAGGTTCCTCTACATTATCTCTAATGGTAGCAATGAGAAGAGCACATGTACTGGGTGGTGGAGGTCCGTAATGGCAGATGTCCTCTTTTAGGGGTATCACCTTTTAAAGATGTCGTCGATGATGACAAGGCTGGTGCCCATGATGGAGCGTGCATTCTGTCTAGGCCTTTCAATATTCAATAGATTTCTATCAGATCCCCGCTCAACCTTCTAAACTCCACAATGCTAACTGGCCCTTTGCCTCTTCAGGTGCTCCTTGATCACCTGAGGTCTTCCAGCAGTTTTCTGAACCACTGTGCTTTGCATTGTTATCTAGATTCCACATGAATGACTGTTTTTAACAAGGCAATGCCTTTTGAGTCTGTACCATCTCCTTTAATGATATCTTTGAGACCACACATAATAGTTTTGATAGATCCTTACATTCCAACAGTGTATTCAATATTATACGATGACATGCCAATATCCACCAAGCAGGTGCCGTGGTAGTGTAGCACTTAGCGTGCCACCATTACAGCTCGGAGTGTTCTGGAGTTTGGAGTTCAATTCTGAAGCTGTTTTGTAAGGACTCTCTACACGTTCTTCCCCCACCCCCGGAATGCGTCTGTTTTCCCTGGGTGCTCTGGTTTCCTCTCTCAGTTCAAAGCCATACCACTTAGGTTAATTGGTCATTGTAAATTGTCCAATGATTTTGTTAGGGTTAATTGGAGCTGTGGGGTTATTGGGGAGGCATGACTCAAAGGGTCGAATGGGCTCACACCATGCCGTATCGTTAAATAAATAAATCAAAGTCCTAGAATGGGCAAGTTATAATATCAACAGTGATATCAGAATTCCTAAAGTTGAAAGGTTCAAGAGAAAGCATTCAAGCAGGGTGAGTGACTGCCAAAGGAGGCAGTGGACGTGAGAAATGAGGTTCGAGTGAAGTTAATTGACATTCAAGTGGACAAAGAAAGACCTCATTAAAACGCTGCAATGCTGACAGCAAGGTGCATTGGGGTGGAAAAAGGAGTTAGCAAATGGAAATCCATAACAAAAGGCAGTAAAAGAACCACCAATGTGGAAGAAAACTTTCTGCCCCAGGCAGGAGACGACTCATTGGTTACTGCTGAAAAGATCCAAATATATATGTTGGTCTATCTATACATCTACCTTCTCACTGATCTTTCTGCCGCACTGTGCAACAGTCCAAGGTACATATAGAGCTCGGGAGCTTAAGACTTTTGCACAGTACTGCAGTAATTTCGTGTATTACACTGTACTGCTGCCACAAAAAAAAAGTCATGATATTTGTGAGTGACGATGAACCCGATTCTGATATGGATCTCTATTGTGGACTGAGAGTGGGAAGAGGACAGGGAGTGTTATGGTTGGGAAAAGGGGAAGGGGGAGAGGAGGGAGCAGAAAGCATTGGAGAGACATTCTGTAATGATCAATAAACCAATTGTTGGGAATCAGGTGACTTTGCCTTTAGTTTCAGGGCTGGGTGTGTGTGGACCTGCACCAACCCCCACCCCTGGCACTCCTCCTGTGCCAACTCCCATGATGGTACTGTACATCCTTGTAATTCCCAACATCCTTTGCTCCTACCGGATTTACGGACTTGTTCTCCGCTCTACATTGACAAATACAGTACTGTGCATAAGTCTTAAGCACCCTATCTATGCATATTTGCCTAAGAACTTTGTACAATATTGTATCTATCTAAGTTCATAGAGTGAAGGTTTGTTTCCATTATGTTGAGCTGTGTCCACCACTCTGCAGTTTCTTGCTGTTATGTGCAGAGCAGTTGCCATACCGAGCTCAGCTGCACGCAGACTTAATATACCACAAAGCTATTAAATTTGAATTCCTGTGCATTCTAGAGAAGTTTCTAACAGCAAAGAAACACCTAGTTGATCTGAAGATGTGTCTCCATAAATCTTGTCCTCAAAGAGGCGTTCAGTGCTTTTCAAATTTCAACTAAATTTAATACTTATAGTACTTCGAGCTTTATGTTCTTACAGTCATTCACAGTAGAACTGAAAGGCAACAAGTGGGAACAAAAGGGATTTTCAGAAGGCATTCGATAAGGTGCCACACATGCTAAAACAAGATAAAATCCTATGATATTATCGAAATGTACTGGCATGGATAGAGGAATGGCTGACAGGCAGGAGGCAGTAAGTGGGAATAAACGGGGCCTTTTCTTGTTGGCTGCCAGTGACTAGTGGTGTTCCTCAGGGGTCAGTATTGGGATCGCTGCTTTTCACATTGATTGTCAATGATTTAGATAATGGAATTGATGGCTTTGTGGCAAAGTTTGCTGATGATACGAAGATACGTGGAGGGGTAGGTAGTGCTGAAGCAAACAATGCGATTGCGTCAGGCCTTAGACAAATTAGAAGAATAGGCAAAGAAGTAGCGGATGTCGGGAAATGTATGAAAATGTATTTTAGTAAACAGAACAATAGTGCAGCCTATTATCTAAATGGGGGGAAGGTTCAAACATCAGAGATGCAGAGGGACGTAAGAGTCCTTGTGCAAGACTTTCACAAGGTTAATTTACAGGTTCAGTCTGTGGTAAAGATGGAAAATACAATGTTAGCATTTATTTCAAGGGGAATAGAATATAGAAGCAAGGAGATAATGCTGAGCCTTTATAAGACAGTAGTCAGGCCACACTTGGAGTATTATCAATAGTTTTGGGCCCCATATCTCAGAAAGGATGTGTTGTCATTGGAGACAAACCAAAGGAAGTCCATGAGAATGATTGCAGGAATGAAGGATTTAAAATATGAGGAGCGTTTGGCAGCTTTGGGCCTGTAATCACTGGAATTAAGAAGAATGCGGGGGGGGTGGGGGGGGGTTCTCATTGAAACCTACTGACAGGGTGGATGTGGAGAGGATGTTTCCTATAGTTGGGGTTTCTAGAACTAGAAAGCACAGCCTCAAAATTGAGGGGTGAATCTTTAGAACAGAGGTAAAGGAATTTTTTTAGCCAGAGAGTAGTTAATCTGTGGAATGCTCCGCCACCAACTGCAGTGGAGGCCAGGTCCGTGAGTATATTTAAGGCAGAAATTGACAGCTTCCTAATTGGTCAGGGCATCAAAGGTTATGGGGAGACGGTAGGTGTGTGTGGTTGAGTGGGATCCGGGATCAGCCATGATGGAATGGCAGAGCAAGCTCAATAGGCTGAATGGCCTAATTCTGCTCCTATGTCTTATGGTCGAAATACAATAGAATTAATGAAAAACTGCACACAAGGAATGACAAACAATTAATGTGCAAAAAAAGACAAACTATGCAAGTAAGGAAAGATAAATAAATAAGTAAGTGAGAACATGAGTTGTAAAGTCCTTGAAAGTTTAAGGTACAATTCAGGGTTGTAGTCAAATATCACAATACCAATGGTGATATAAGAATGGAAAATATGTGTAGAAAGAAAGGGAAACAAAATAAAGTCAGTTGCTGGACCTACAGGTAAAGCTAGTGAGCTTAAACATAATCTAATTTATCAGCTTTGCATATATCACAACAGTTCTCTCCCAATATAAATGTGGAGAAAATATATCAAAAAGACAAAGGATGAAATTCGGATGTGAGAAATGACTGCCTGGTGATTTTAAATCTGTTTAGATTACGAGTAGGAGCATTACTTATTTGAAGAGACACAATAAACAGAATATTTTTCAATCAATTTATAGAGAGATCAGGATCTTGGGATAATGAAAGCAACAAAAAATGGATTCAATGCACAATCAATCCAAGAAGAGGAGAATGAATCTTCAAATCATCTGAAATAGCTTGCAAAGGATTGCAAAAGGAATTACAAGACGATCTTGTCAAACTGTATAAAATGATAATATGCAAAATTTCTCATCTGAACAAAATGATGGATAAGAGGGTTCAGTGAATAATTGTGAGCCGTTGTGCAGCTTGGTTTTTTTTCTTGCAGGTATGGAATAGAATTTATAGTTTTACGTGCTTCAAAGTCTAAAATTGTACTATTGTAGAATCTGTTTTGGAAATAAGTGTGCTGCTATTTCAACAGTGCTTTATGTCCAATAATACAGTAGTTATCATCTTCGGTGTTATTTTACTTCATATGTGAAGGTGCAAATAGAATCTACCATTAAATAGAGAGTGATTGAACACTTGGGCAATTATTTCCACCTGAAATAACAACTGGGAGAATTGTGAAACACTGCTGACTCAGTAACATCTGTTTCACTCTATCGCTCAGCGGAAGAAACTACTCAGGGGAACTGCATGTGCATGTTCTCAAACAAGTTGAAACTGTGGGGTGGGGGAGAGAGAGACTGTGAGCAGTGTAGGTGGCAACAGGGTTTTGCAAAGATACATAAACAGATGAACTGAATAGGCAAAACTATAATCCAAATCAGCAGCTCTATGGAAAGTAAACACTAGCAATTTGGACCTCAACTGCTTCTGGATTGCGGCTGAGAAGTTTTAATGTTTTGGCTCTTGACTCAGCAATAAATAAGAAGCCAGAGCAGATGGACAATGCAGGCCATCTGGACAGCTGAACCGATCCTGCAATACATAGTTCAACGAGCTCGAGTGAGATCATCCACTTTGGACAGAAGAAACATAATCCAGCAAAACTAAGAACAAAGCAGTGCACAGGAAAAAAGGTGTTAGAGTGCATTAATCATTCAAGGTCATTGTTCAGTCACTGAGAGACCGCATTTTAAAAAATGAATTTACGAAACACCTTCAACGTTATAAAAAGATGTGCAAGATTCTCCACAGTGCATAAGTTCTCACCACATTGCACTATCATAAGCAACTAGAATCTTGCTAAAAATCAGTTATATTTCATTAGGAGTTTGAGAAGATTTGGTCTGTCACCCAAGACGTGGGCAAATTTCTACAGATGTACCCTGGAGAGCATTCTGTCTGGTTGCATCACCATCTGATATGGAGGGGCTACTGGGTGGGAAAAAAGCTAGTTCGTTTGGTGGCACTAACTTCCTAGCATCCAGGTCATCTTCAAAGGTGATGCCTTACAAAGGTGGCGTTGGCCATTAAGGACTCTCATCAGCAGGACATGTCCTCTTCTTATTGCTACCATCAAGGAGGAGGTACAAGAGCCTGAAGATACATACTCAACTTTTAGGAGCAGCTTCTTCCTCTCTGCCATTACATTTCTGAATGGACAGTGAACACTACCTCATTACTTTTGCTCTTGTCTTTGCACTAATTTTTAACCTTTTTTTATATAGTACATATATTTCTTATTGTAATTTATAGTATATTTTATATATTGCACTGCACTGCTGCCACAAAACACATTTCATGACAGAGCATTGTTGCAGCTCTGGAAGCCAGTAAGGCTGCAAGAAAATGTAGAAAGATAGGAGGAATACATACAGTAAGGTGGAAAGAATCTTGAGAAATTTAATCTCCTTAACTAGTTGAAGGTATGAAGTGTTAAAATGGCAATATACTCTCTGCTGTGATGCCAGTTTAACGCTCCATCTGGTGTCATAAAGAAAATTAAAATCAATTATTTTCATAAACCTGTTTTTCCTTCACAAAGAAAATTAAAATCGGGTACTTTCATTAATCCACAATTTTTTTCTCTAATAGCTCAGATGGTCTAGAGTGAGAAGCACAGAAATATAGAATAATAGGTGCAGGAGAGGGTCTTTCAAGCTTTAAAGCCTACTCTACCCCAACATACAATACGATCATGGGCAACATATCTCAATATCTTATTCCTGATCTTTCCATGTAATCCCTAATGCTTTTCAAGTCTAGAAGTCTATCTAACGTCTTAATTCTACCTGATAACTTAGACTACACAACCTTCGGTGGTTGAGTATTCCTTAGGTGCCCCGTACTCCGAGTAAGCTCCTCGTATCAGTTCCAAGTATCTTACTTCATTTTCTGAGATTATGACACTTGTTGTAGACACTCCAAATAGAAACAGTTTCCCTGCTTCCAGCCTTTTGAGGCCTCTCCTGACTGCAGTGATTTTGTTGTGGAGGAGACCCAATTTTAGAAGCGAAAAAAGGGCCCTGCCACAAACAATATCAACTGCAGTTTTCTCTTAGATCCGACATAGTTTTCATTCTCTCTCTCTCACTCCTTGGTTTTAGCTCAGTATTTTTGGTTTTCCTCTCCACCTCCTCTGTTTTGATTATTATAATTCCAATGTTATAATCTAATTTTAGATTGCATATCAAATATAATTTCAGTAGTTACAATGGTTTACTTTTCCTCAAGATTCTGAGTGTGAAGAATAGTTCCATAGAATTATACATTTACAATGGGAGCAGAATTTTATCAGATTAGGCAACTTAGAAATTGCAAAAAAAAGCACTTTTCTTGAAACAAGCTAAACCTCATCAATATTCTAAAAGCTTCCGAAAACCAAACCCAGGTACCTGAGAAGCCATTTTTTATGACTGCATTATGAAAGGCAGCTCGTTGAATACACACAATCCCCAGGTGGATTTAAAAACATAAACACGAGGAATTCTGCAGATGCTGGAAATTCAAGCAACACACATCAAAGTTGCTGGTGAACACAGCAGGCCAGGCAGCATCTCTAGGAAGAGGTACAGTCGACGTTTGAGGCTGAGACCCTTCGTCAGGACTAACTGAAGGAAGAGGTAGTAAGAGAAGCTCTTACTAGCTCTTCCTTCAGTTAGTCCTGACGAAGGGTCTCGGCCCGAAACGTCGACTGTACCTCTTCCTAGAGATGCTGCCTGGCCTGCTGCATTTACCAGCAACTTTGATGTGTGTTCCCAGGTGGATTTGTTGACTCTTTATTGATGTTCTGCCTGCATTCAGAGCCTTCTCAAGCTTGGTTCTCACATAGAACATTGGGAAAGGCATCTACATTTTATTTTCATCCAGTTCCTGAAATATGTCACCAAATACATAATACTGGTTCAGTCTTCCAGACCTATGCAATTACAGGTTCTCCTTGGTTCGCAGATGCCCAGCCTACATACAGACAGCCTGTGTATTTGAACAAGTGCTTGGGAGACCAGGGGATTGAGGTGGGGGATTAGGTGAACTTGCCAGCTGCAGGCATCTTCTCAGTTGGAAACAGGGCACTTCCATGTGCTTCATCAGGGATTGGATCAAGCTGAGCAGGGCCAAGAGCACTCTGCAGATTCACTCACTGAGTATGTGAGGCCGGCTGAAAGCTGCTTTTCCTTCACCACCTTGCTCATCACTCACCATTGTTCTTGTGATCCTATCTCACACATTTGTTTGTAACAGATCTGGTCACAAACAATTCACAGGAATCGGAACCTGTCACAATGGGGTGGGTGGGGGGACGGGAGTGCAGTAGATACGGTCACGCATTGATTTTGCAGGGTCAATGAGGACAAAATTGATGAATAAATCCAAATGAACTCAAATCAGTGGTCCAGCTTCAGCAACATCCAGGTTTGGTTATCACTGGTAGGAAACTGAAATGATCTACTAATCCAGCAAACTCATTTGAAAACCTTAGTCAATTGCAATTCATCATTGAATATCAAGTGTAAAACTCCCTGGATATTCAGCAATAAATTTTCATTGACTGAGGTTATGAAATGGAGGATGAGAGGTGACTTGATTGAGATTTATAAGATGACAACAGGCATCAACTGAGTGGACAGCCAGAGTCTTTTTCCCAGAGCAGAAATAGCTATTACAGGAGGTCATAATTTTAAGGTGATTGGAGGAAAGCAGAGGGGGATGTCAGAGTTATTTTATTTACACAGAGTGGTAGATACTTGAAGTCTGCTGCCAGGGGTGGTAGTAGATGCTGATATATTAAGAATATTTAAAAGGTTGTTAGATAGACACATGGATGTTATAAAAATGGAGGATTATGTAAGAAGGATGGGTTAGATTGATCTTGGCGTAGGTTAAGGGGTTTGACACAACATTGTGGGTGCAGAGTTTGTACTCTGCTGTAATATTCTATGTATGCTTTAGGCCACCAACTCTGACGCTTCCAAAGGATTATCTTTCTTGGGGTTTGGTTTTAGCATCTTTATCCTCAAATACCTATCTAACTAATCAAAGAATTGCAGATAACTGCATCTCATCATGGAAGTCTCAATAATTTGACCAGGAAATGTAACTTTAAGCCTGGTGTGCTATAGAGTGAGATGGGAAGATATAACTGCAATCACTTTGCCAATGATGACTAACAGCAACAACTTTGATTCATAGGGTGACTTTAACATTACAAACTGGCCCAAGGTAGCAGGTTATCAAAATATAAATTGATAACAAGCTAAATAACAAGGAATGAGATTCAGTCCCTTGTAAGGGGGGACATAGAATCAGGAGAAGTAGAGTCAGTGTGGATAGAACTGAGGAACAGTAAGGGCAAAAAGACCCTAATAGGTGTTATCTACAGGCCCCCAAACAGTAGCATGGATATTGGGTGCAAGTTGAATAGGGAGTTAACAATGGCATGTGGCAAAGGAAATGTCGCAGTAGTTATGGGAGATTTCAACATGCAGGTGAACTGGGAAAGTCAGGTTGGTACTGGACCCCAGGATAGGGAGTTTGTAGAGTGCCTACGGGATGCATTTTTGGAGCAGCTTGTACGAGAGCCGACCAGAGATAAGACTATTCTGGATTTAGTGTTCTGCAATGAACAGGATTTGATAAGTGATCTTGAAGTAAAGGAGCCATTAGGAGGTATTGACCATAATATGATAAGTTTTTATCTGCAAGTTGAGAGGGATGAGAGCAGATCAGAAGTGTCAGTATTGCAGTTGAACAAAGGAGACTATGGAGCCATGAGGGAGGAGCTGGCCAAAGTTGACTGGTCGGATATCCTAGCAGAAAAGACAGTGGAACAGCAATGGCAGGTGTTCTTGGGAATAATGCACAAGGTGCAAAATCAGTTCATCCCCCGGAGAAGGAAGGATTCAAAGAGGGAAAAGTGGCCACAGTGGTTGACAAAGGAAGTCAGAGATAGTACAGCATTAAAAAAGAAGTATAACAGAGCTAAGGTGAGTGGGAAGACGGATGATTGGGAAATTTTTAAGGAGCAACAGAACTTAACTAAAAAGGCAATATGGGGAGAAAAAATGAGGTATGAACGCAAGCTAGCTAGGAATATAAAGGAGGATAGCAAAAGTTTTTTTAGGTATGTGAAGAGAAGGAAGATAGTTAAGAACAATGTTGGGCCCTTGAAGAATGAATTGGGAGAAATTGTTATGGGAAACAGAGAAATGGCAGACGAATTTAATAAGTACTTTGGATCTGTCTTCACTAGGGAAGACACAAGCAATCTCCCAGATGTATGGATGGGCCAAGGACATAGGGTAACAGAGGAACTGAAACAGATTGACATTAGGAAGGAAACGGTGATGAGTAGACTGATGGGACTGAAGGCTAACAAATCCCCAGGTCCAGATGGTCTGCATCCTAGGGTACTAAAGGAGGTGGCTCTGGAAATTGCAGATGCATTGGTGATCATTTTCCAATGTTCCTTAGATTCAGGATCGGTTCCTGAGGATTGGCGAATGGCTAATGTTATCTGACTTTTTAAGAAAGGAGGGAGGGAGAAAACAGAGAACTATTGCCCTGTTAGCCTAACATCAGTAGTGGGGAAGATGCTAGAGTCCATTATTAAAGATGAAATAGCGGCATATCTTGATAGCAGTGATAGGATTGGGCCGAGCCAGCATGGATTTACCAAGGACAAATCATGTTTGACTAATCTATTGGAGTTTTTTGAGGATGTAACCAGGAAGATAGACGTGGGAGATCCAGTGGATGTGGTGTACCTTGACTTTCAGAAGGCATTTGATAAGGTACCACATAGGAGATTGGTGGGTAAAATCAGAGCTCATGGCATTGGGGGGAGGATATTGACATGGATAGAAAACTGGTTGACAGATAGAAAGCAAAGGGTAGCAGTGAATGGGTGTTTCTCGGAATGGCAGGTGGTGACTAGTGGGGTGCCACAGGGCTCGGTATTGGGACCACAGCTGTTTACGATTTACGTCAATGATTTAGAGGAAGGCATTGTGAATAACATCAGCAAGTTTGCTGATGATACTAAGCTGGGTGACAGTGTGACATGTGATGAGGATGTTAGGAGAATTCAAGGTGACTTGGATAGGCTGGGTGAGTGGGCAGAAACTTGGCAGATGGTGTTTAATGTGCGTAAGTATGAGGTTATTCACTTTGGGAGCAAGAACAGGTAGGCAGATTATTATCTGAACGGTGTGGAGTTAGGTAAGTGAGAAATATAAAGAGATCTAGGAGTACTTGTTTATCAGTCTCTGAAGGTGAATGAGCAATTGCAGCAGGCAGTGAAGAAGGCTAATGGAATGTTGGCCTTTATTACAAAGGGAATTGAGTACAAGAGCAAGGAAATCCTTTTGCATTTGTACAGGGCCCAGGTGAGACCACACCTGGAGTATTGTGTGCAGTTTTGGTCTCCAGGGTTAAGGAAGGACATCCTGGCTGTGGAGGAGGTGCAGCATAGGTTCAGTAGGTTAATTCCTGGGATGTCCGGACTGTCTTACGCAGAGAGGTTAGAGAGACTGGGCTTGTACACACTGGAATTAAGGAGATTGAGGGGGGATCTGATTGAGACATATACGATTATTAAGGGATTGGACAAGATAGAGGCAGGAAATATGTTCCAGGTGCTGGGAGAGTCCAGTACCAGAGGGCATGGTTTAAGAATAAGGGGTAGGTCATTTAGGACAGAGTTGAGAAGGAACTTCTTCTCCCAGAGAGTTGTGGAGGTGTGGAACATGCTGCCTCAGAAGCAGTGGAGGCTAATTCTCTGGATGCTTTCAAGAAGGAGCTAAATAGGTATCTTATGGATAGGGGAATCAAGGGTTATGGGGATAAGGCAGGAACCGGGTATTGATAGTAGATGATCAACCATGATCTCAGAATGGCGGTGCAGGCTCGAAGGGCCGAATGGTCTACTTCTGCACCTATTGTCTATTGTCTATCGTCTATTAAATACTAACATACACAGGCAGCCAAACAAAATTCTCATCAGATAGATAGGATCTGCGGAACTTTTAGTGGGAGGGGAGGAAGTGGGGTGATGGGGAGATTTGGGAAGGCAGAGTCAAAACTTAGGTTCTTGACAGCTGAAGGAGTTGCTATTCATAGTGGATTGAAAAAGTCTGAGCTTAGTCAGAAATTAGAATTGGGTGGCTACCTTTTTCAATGGTGATTTAAAATAGATTGATACAAGATTGAAGATAGAGTGGACATAGAGTGAGTGCTTCCAATAGAGGGGAGTGCAGAACCAAAGAGTATAGCTTTCATCTGGCGTGGAAAGGAAGGGGGCAAAAGAAAGTGGGGATAGAAGAAAAAGTACCCTTCCACTTTCCTTTTTTTCCTTAGTCTACTGTCCACTCTTATTTGATTCCTTCTCCTTCAGCCCTCTACTTCTTCAACCTAACACCTCCTGGTTTCTTAGCTCATTCCCTCTTTCCCACCCACCCACTTTCCTCCTCATCTAGTCTTGCCTCCCACCTCTCAGTATGTACTCCTTCCCCTCCTCACCACCTTGTTCTGGCTTTGGTCTCCTTCTTTTCCAGTCCTAATGAAGGGTCTCAACCAGAATAGTTGACTGTTTATTCCCCACCATAGATGCTGCCTGACTTGAGTTTCTCCTGCATTTTGTGTGTGTTACTCAAAATTAATTGTAATGTCGTGGAGGAGTCAGGAATGTAGTGTTCATTGGAATGAAATTTCAAAATAATTGAAGGGAGTGTTAGTGACAATTATTTCTAGAAACTATTTTAGATTCACAGCCTTTCCGTTCACATATTGTCAATTCACTTCTGTAAAAGATTTAATTACGGTTCAGATGTCTAGTCAATCTAAGGGAAGTCAGACAATCAGAGCCTTTCTGTAGTCAGTCCCTTTCACTAAATTAGAACACTTCAACTGCATCCAAACCCTAT